>NC_137053.1:36783401-36810901 GCF_032717465.1 Coenobita brevimanus | reverse complement strand
ATTTTCCTCAACATTCAAGGTCGCTTGGAATTTTGCCTGACAGAGAACGGTGTTGCTGGAAAGAAGTTATCTTAAGAGAGATACAAAAGGGAGACAGAAATACTGACGGAAAGACAAGCATATGCATTACAGGGATTCGATACCGTTGTTATTTTCTTCTCAGTATTAGCAAACACATTCAGTAAGCCACAATGAATACGGGTACAGTAGAAACTATTCCCGCAGGGAAAAGAAAACACACAGACAGATGCATGTCATTTGAGAATCAGGATATGTGCTATTTTATTCGTGCTAAAGACAGACGATTACATCCATCTTCGGAAGGAAATTGTCTTCTGATTAAGATTAACAGACAGACAAACAGACTAACTCTGGATTATTGATTCATGTTGACTTATTTCATTTTTGGCTCCACCAGATGACATGATTCACATTAAATGCTAACAGATCCCTCTCGTAAAGGAAGATGTGATAGACACTAGGACAGACGGAGAGAAGGATAGGCAAACAGCTTCTCAGTTGTCATTTCACATTGATTCTATTTCACGATTTGATTGAGCATAAGTGAGAATAAACTCTGTAGATGAAGACGTGAAAGACAAAGAGGCAGAATAAACAAAATGAAAGTGAGGCAGACTGTTTCCGAAATATTATATTCACATTAATTGAACTGTTAGTTCATAACAACTGGTAATGCATTATTATAACTGCCAGATGAGTTTATTTAGCTTAATGAAAATACGATTCTCCCAATTAGGAGGACGTAAAACTTACGCAGACATACTGAATAACAGACAGACACTCTCCAAACGCCTAATTCATTTTTTAAATAAACTTCCATTTTATTCCTGCTACTGACTGAGAATTTTATTTAGCTTAGGGTAGAACACGCCTCACCCGTGACAGATATTTTTACTCACTGAATTACATTAATTACACTGATATTCTAGACGACAGAGCGGGTTTTATTTTTTTAGCAGAATTGAGTCATATTCGGAATGACCAGTCTTATTTCCTTACTTCATTATATATTCCTGTGTGTGTGTGTGTGTGTGTGTGTGTGTGTGTGTGTGTGTGTGTGTGTGTGTGTGTGTGTGTGTGTGTGTGTGTGTGTGTATGCGCGCGCTTCAGCGAAGCAAAGGAGTGACTACCTTTCGATCAAGGGAGATGGTGGTAGTTGAATTATAATGGAAGGAGGGAGAAGGAGGGGAGGAGATTTTAAGCTGTGTCCGAACACCAGACCATTCTTGGTTTCCTGGCCACGGCATCGACAAAGCCTAGATACTTTCTATGGATCGCGGGTGTACTTCCACCACACCTATCCTCCTGATAAGAATATTACATGCAACATTTATTTCTTCATTGATGACGTCACGCGTAACTTCCTCTTCCCTTATCTCCATCATTTTACCGGTCTAAACTTCCTTCAGCTCTTGTCTTTTTCCTTCTTCCTGTTGTTTTCCACTCTTCATAGTCCGTTTTTGTTCATTCTCCTGTTATCAGAGTGACACTTTGGACCTTGATTTAAGCAAAAACTATATTGAGTTCTGACTTACATCATAATCTTCAATATTTATCTGGTTTACTGAATATGTGGGACAGAAGTAAATATCCGAAGGGGCGAAGTTCAGTGGTGCTTACAAGAGAGTACTGTTTTAGGTTTTAGCACAAAGAATGGTCTACAGCTCAGACTGGGATAAAAATAATTTTGTTATTTTTAATGCATCTAAGATTCAGTTCTTACACCTATCAACCCGTCAAAATCTTCCACAGGTATACCCACTAATGTTTAATAATATTCACCTTAATTCTGCATCATCCTTGAACATGCTTGGGGTTTCATTTACTCGGGACTTATCTTGGAAAGATCATATTACATCTCTTTTAAAATCTCCTTCCAAGCGATTCGGTGTGCTAAGCCAACTCCGTTCTTTCTTTACCCCTGCACAATTGTGGACTCTATACAGGGGTTTCATCCGCCCCTGTGTGGAGTACAACTCTCATGTGTGGGGAGGCTCCCCGCATACAGCTCTTCTCAATAGGGTGGAGTCAAAGTCTTTTCGTCTCATTAACTCTCCTCCTCTTACTGACTCCCTTCAACCTCTATCTCTTCGCCGCACTGTTGCATCTTTATCTCTTTTCTATCGCTACTTTAATGGTCACTGCTACTCTGAACTGTCTGCATGCATTCCTCCACCTCTACGACGGGCGTGTAGCACCCGTCTAGCAGCAAACTCTCATCCCTTTTCTGTCCAACTCTCTAATGCAAGAGTTAACCGTTACTCCCAGTCCTTCATTTATGCAACAGGTCAACTCTGGAACTGTTTCCCTCTGTCTGTATTTCCTGCTTCTTATGATCTCCAGTCTTTCAAACGCAGTGTGTCCAGGCATCTCGAAATGAATGGATCTTGAATTTGGCTCTCTATTGTATTTTGTTTTACTCTTGGAGGGAACTCTTATTGCGAGCTCATGGCCTTTGGTTCCTTCTTCCTCGCATAAAAAAAAGATATATACTGCAAACTGCAACCACTACTATATGTATACTATATATATATATATATATATATATATATATATATATATATATCCCATTGGATCCCAGGGGTGCTGGGCGAGGCAGGGGCTGGGTGGGTACTGAGCGTACCGCCCTCCGCCTATCGGTTCATAGTCGCGAAGCTCATAGGTCCCTACCTGGGGGTTCCCTACTTTATAAAGACTTGAAAAATCCCAGTTCTGTCCAATATTCCGGACACCGGGCTCCAATGGGTTAAATATATATATATATATACATATATATATATATATATATATATATATATATATATATATATATATATTGTTACGGAACAGAGAGAGATAATGAACACTTCAATGAGAATACTAAAATCACTACTGTCCCGCAAAGTTCCAGTTTCAAAACAGAAGAGTTAGGTAAAATTACAAGTTAAAGTTTAACCCGCCCTGTCCCGACCACTTTTTGACCACTGGTACCCCCCAATCCCGACCATTTTTCGACCATTTTTTTTTTTTGCTAAAACTTTCGCTTTTGGTGAGAAACATCGAAAATTCATAGAGAAATCGCTCACCTGAGGTTTAAAATACTCATTACAGGTAGGAGAGCCTCCTTACCTTACTGGGTTTTCTATCAGGCTGGCACCAAAGAAAACGAGTTCTATGGGAGGATAACTATTTCACACCACTCATAAACGGTATTTATTTATTTACTGTTACGAATTTATATGTAGTACAAGAGTATATTGGTTTTCAAGCAGTAATACAGGCATTATAAGCATTGTTTCACTCACTAATACCTGACCTTTTTTTGCCACATTACCTGATCATCATTTCTAACTGTTTCTTCCTCTAATGCTATGTAAAGTTTGTCCTCCACATTGTCATTGCTTGGGGAATCACTCTGGCCCTGAATTTCGTACCGTGGCATGACATGGCTATACTGGCCAGGTCACTGATAACAGGTGAATTGCTGAGACAATGGTATGCAGGGGGGGGGAGGAGGTCATGCTGGGTAAGGCATTGTCTCTGCCTGGCATCTTGTTGAGGAAGGTGTCACGTGTATACGTACCAAAAATGACTCGCGAAAATTGAAAATTGTGGAAATTATGAACCTTGCAATTGCAGGACGTTGAAGTACGTCCCCTGGATTAGCTGTGATAAAACGTGAGGACATGGAAGTACGTCCCCGGGATGCCACGGGTTAATGCTCAAACTAACAACTAAACATTCAGGACTCATAAGGATAATGTAATGGCAAAACAGGTTACATATATGGTTGACTGCAATAGCCTCTATTAACACGAATTTGCAAGAACAAATTTATCTAAATCAGCCCTGATAAATGAGAGAACCGTATAATGCTCAGTTAAAGTAAGATATAATATTATTACAGATACAAAATATTACTAATACTGGCTGACATTAAAAACTTTACATGAATCACAAAAACCCTACCAAGCCCACGAACCAAAGCCCCAGGCCATACAGTACAAGAAAAATGGTAACAACACTTATACTCAAATTATGCAGCAGCTAGATGGCTGGAAACTTCCTGGGCACTCACAAAAATAATAATACACTATACAGGGAAGGACAGAGATGTGAACAAAATGAGGAGCAGATCTAAGTAACAACTAATGCAGAGACTGAGCTCATTATATAGGGGGCCGCCAGAGCTTGATTCAACATGCAAGAAGGACGCCCAAATGAGGGCACAGAGGACGAAGAGTTGACACTCCTGCTCTGAACAACAGAAAGAACGACTTATTCTACTATAAGGGGGAGAAGGGGGGAGTGAGGTAGAACATGCAAGCCTGGTCACTATGGAAGCCACGAGGCAAATCGTGATCAAACATGCAACATACTGTATGTTAGAATTATACAAAGGATGATGACATCATAGGCTATGTAACACCTCCCCACAAAGAAAAAGAAATTTACAAAGGAAATTTCTTATTACTCTAAAACAATCTGTCTAAAGTCTAGATAAGCAATCTGGAATAACATTTTCTTTCCCCTTGACATGCTGTATGTCTAATGAATACTCCTGAAGAAGTAGACTCCATCTTGTCAATCTCGATTTTTATCTTTAAACTTACTTAGGAATTTCAGTGGGTTATGATCGGTATAAATGACTATGGGGTCAAAACCAGAACACAAATAAAATGAAAAATGCTGTAAACCTAAAATCAAGGCCAAAAGCTCTTTCTCAATAGTTGAGTAGTTCTCTTGAGGTGGATTGAACTTCTTACTGTAATAAGATACAGGGTGTTCAATACCCTGATCATCCTCTTGTGGCAAAACAGCCCCAGCTCCTGTATCACTTGCATCAACAGCCATCTTAAAAGGCTTAGCAAAATTTGGAGTAGCGAGCACTGGCTGACTTAATAGGATAGCTTTAAGTTCACTGAAAGAGGATTCACAGTTATCGGTCCAGACAAATTTAACTCCCTTTTTCAGTAGGTCTGTAAGTGGTGATACAAGAATTGAAAAGTTAAGAACAAATATCCTGTAATAACCTACCATTCCCAAAAATCTTTGTAGCTCTTTCCTACTTTTAGGTCTGAGAAGATCACTTATAACCTGAACCTTAGCTCCTGGTGGTGCAACGTGTCCATCACCAATTACGTTCCCAAGGTTCTGAACTTTAGCTTGACCAAACTCACACTTTGAAAAATTGCCTACAAGATTAGCCTGAACCAAACGCTCAAGAAATTTACTGACATGGCATAGGTGATCTTTCCAGTTGTCACTGAAGATTAAAACATCATCAATATAAACAACACACCCTGCCAAACCCTCTGTTACAACGTTCATGAGCTTCTGAAAAGTGGCTGGTGCATTCTTCATACCATATGGCATTACAGTACATGCAAAAGTCTTTCCTAGTGTTACAAAACATGAGATCTCCCTAGCATGTTCAGTCATAGGTACTTGCCAGTATCCCTTTAACAAATCAAACTTACTTATGTACCTAGCCTTTCCGATCTTGACTATGCAATCTTCCACGCGAGGGAGAGGGTAAGTGTCTGTTTTGGTTATCTGATTAACACGTCTGTAGTCGATGCAAAGCCGCTGTGACCCACCTGGCTTAGGGACTAGAGTGACAGGAGAACTCCACTCGCTCTGACAGGGCTCAATCATCTTGTGGTCCAACAGATAGCCAAGCTCCTTCTGGATGAGAGGAACTTTCACTGAGTTCACACGGTAAGGAAGCAGTTTAATTCGCTTTGCGTCTCCAACATCGATATCATGCATCAACGCAGTGGTTCTTCCTGGAGTGGCACGGAACACTTGCGGGTACGCCTGCAGTAATGCCGAAAACTCCTGCCTTTCCTCGGGAGCTAGATGAGAAAGCTTAGTCTGGAGATCATTCATGGTATCAGGATTCTTCCCCAAACTATCACTCAGGCTCATGCTGCATGGGAGAACTTCACTTGCAGACTCGGGTGGAACAGCTACAGTGCAGACTGGGTTATTTTCGTCCCGCCTGTGATCTAAATTTAGCATGTTGATGTGACAAAGTTGCTTGTTCTTTCTACGATCTGGTGTGGCGATGACATAGTTGACATCACTGAGTTTCTTCTCGACGAAATAAGGACCACTAAACTTGGCTTGAAGAGGTTGCCCATACACCAGTAGCAGAATCAAAACCTGATCTCCTGGCTGAAAGTGGCGTAACCTGGACTTCTTATCATACCAAGTCTTCATTTTCTCCTGAGCAGGTCCTAAATTCTCTCTTGCCAGCTGTAAAGCAGTGGACAGCCGTTCTTTGAACTTCATCACATACTCCAGCAGGTTGACGTCATCTTCCTCCGACAGCCAGCATTCCTTGAGTAGCTTAAGGGGTCCTCTTACTTCATGGCCAAACATTAGTTCAAAGGGTGAGAAGCTCAGTGATTCATTTGGAGATTCTCTTGCGGCAAATACAACGAATGGAAGACCTTTACCCCAGGCTTTCTGATGTTCCAAATAGTACTTCCTGAGCATCGATTTGAGTGTTTGATGATATCTCTCCAATGCTCCTTGGGTCTGGGTATGGTAAGCTGAAGACGTGATCTGGGTGATGCCCAACTCTTTCAGAGACTGCTTGAAAACATTTGACATGAAATTACTTCCCCGGTCTGACTGTACCTCCTTGTGCAGACTAAACTTGGTGAAGAACCCTAGCATTTCCTTAACCACGTTCTTCGCTGAGATATTTCTAAGTGGAATGGCTTCAGGATAACGAGTAGCCATAGCAATCAGGGTCAACACATAAGAAAATCCTGAAGAAGTCTTAGGAAGAGGGCCCACAATATCCACCAACACATGGGTGAAAGGCGCCTCAAAAGGAGGAATGGGAACTAGAGGTGCAACCTTTTCGGTCTGATTACACTTCCCCACAACTTGACAGGTGTGACAAGACTTACAATACCAGGAAACATCTCTGAAGATAGCTGGCCAATAGAAGTGTTTCAAAATGCATGCCACAGTCTTCCTCGCTCCAAGGTGTCCTGCCAAACTGGAATCATGAGCCACTCTAATGATATCCTGCCTACAAACACGAGGGATGACAACTTGATGTACAACCTCCCATTCACAGTCGGCTGATGCTGTTGGGGGTCTCCACTTTCTCATAAGTACTCCTGACTTTATATAATAACAAGTAGAAGCACCAGCTGACTCTTCCTCACTGCAAGCAGAGTTAGCTAGACCTTTCAACTCAGGGTCAGCAACCTGCAACTCAACCAACTCTTGACGAGACAAATTATCAACACTACGGGGCACTGTCTCATCTGGTGAGTGGTCCTAATTAGCAAGAAAAGTGTCAGCTAGGATAACATCATCATCATCATTTTCTTCTAAGTCACCAGTAACTTTAGACTTAGCCCTAGTGACAGCACATGCAGGGAACACATCAGGGACATCACAATCCCGGGTTGCAGTCACTGGTTCACTAGACAACTAAGGAGCTGGACACACTTGACTTCCACCAATATCATTTCCAAGTAAGAAAGTTACACCTGACATTGGGAGTGTCTCAACCAACCCAACCATAACGGAACCATTAACAACACCAGACTCTAAATTCACTCTGCACAGAGGGACAGAGAAGTAATTATTCCCTACACCTTGTAAGATTACAGTTTCATCAGAGGAATTAACATTAGAGCCTAGAACACTGGTCAGCATAAGGGATTGGCAAGCACCTGTATCACGATATATTTTAACTGATTTCCTGTCATTATTGTCCAGAGGACTGACAAAATCATCAGACAGAAATTTAGCACATGAACTCTTGAGAGTGTCACCCACGTTACTGCTCAAAAGAGGAGCTTCATCATGAGAATTTAATTTACCCTTCAAAGCAGGTTCAATTAACTCAGTTACAGAATTTTGGGAACTCTCAAGGGTGGACACTAGACCAATTGACTGAGTATTTAAAGACTCCTTTTTGTTCACATCACGCTGTCTCCTGAAGCATTTCTCCGTAGTATGACCAAGCTTACTACAATAAGTACATTTACTTTTCTGAAATCTAGAGGTGGAGCTGGTATTTACTTCCTGAGAAACGTCATCTTTATTCTCTTTCCTGTTACCTGTACTCTGAGTAGAGGCAACGTACTTACTCTCAGCTTTCCTTTTTTCTTTAGAATATCTCTTATGAGTGAGAACATATTCATCAGGTAAAACTGCAGCATCAGACAAATTATCTATTCTTTTCTCATCAAGATATAAGCTTACATCTTTATTAATACACCTTTTGAAGTCCTCCAGCAAAATCATCTGCTTAAATTTTTCAAAATCAGAATTTACATTCTTAGAATTTAACCACTGCTCTAACAGAGCTTCTTTGATTTTTGCATACTCAACATGGGATTGCTTATCCTGCTTATAAGTTATCCTAAATTTTACTCTATAGGCTTCAGGAACAAGCTCATAGGCCTTAAGAATCAAGCTCTTAACTACATCATAATTATCAGATTGATCCTGAGGCAAAGATGCATAAGTTACTTGAGCTTTACCATTGAGAACACTCTGTAGGAGTACTGGCCAATACTTTTTAGGCCAATTAAAACCTGTAGCTACCCTCTCAAACAACTGAAAATACTTTGATAAATCAGATTCATTAAAAGGAGGGACAAGTTTAACAGTTTTAGCCACATCAAAATCATCAGAACTAGATGATCCAGTTCCACCTTGTTTCATGCGATACTCATG
Organism: Coenobita brevimanus; assembly: GCF_032717465.1. Lineage (NCBI taxonomy): Eukaryota > Metazoa > Arthropoda > Malacostraca > Decapoda > Coenobitidae > Coenobita > Coenobita brevimanus. The sequence goes on along the minus strand of NC_137053.1, from coordinate 36,802,183 downwards.
GTCTGCCTGAATCCTAGCAAGTTCAATTTGTGCCTGAGACTCAGCCTCCTTAGCACGAGCCTCCTGCAGGGCTAGCTGTAACTTAGCTATTTCAATCTGTGTTTGCTCATCTGGAGGAGTTACATTAAACAAGCTTTTATTAATCATGCCAACAATTTGATCTTTAGAATGATGAGAGTGAACAGCAATTCCCAATTGTTGAGCAACAAGCTTAAGTTCATTCTTTGTTCTGTTTTCTACATCACACACTGTTTGCACATTTGACAAAAAAACCTTTGGCTTCATCAAGAGTAGTAATAGTAGACATCATGAATAAATCACAGTCACAAAATATCAAGCAATATCCTTATGATAATATCCTGAATATCCTGATAAGGGGTCGCCAAATTAATGTTATGGAACAGAGAGAGATAATGAACACTTCAAGTGAGAATACTAAAATCACTACTGTCCCGCAAAGTTCCAGGTTCAAAACAAAAGAGTTAGGTAAAATTACAAGTTAAAGTTTAATGCTCAAACTAACAACTAAACATTCAGGACTCATAAGGATAATGTAATGGCAAAACAGATTACATATATGGTTAACTGCAATAGCCTCTATTAACACGAAATTAGCAAGAACAAATTTATCTAAGTCAGCCCTGATAAATGAGAGAACCGAATAATGCTCAGTTAAAGTAAGATATAATATTATTACAGATACAAAATATTACTAATACTGGCTGACATTAAAAACTTTACATGAATCACAAAAACCTTACCAGGCCCACGAACTAACGCCCCAGGCCATACAGTACAAGAAAAATGGTAACAACACTTATACTCAAATTATACAGCAGCTAGATGGCAGAAGACTTCCTGAGGACTCACAAAAATAATGAGACACTATACAGGGAAGGACAGAGATGTGAACAAAATGAGATCTAAGTGGCAACTAATGCAGAGACTGAGCTCATTATATAGGGGGCCGGTAGAGCTTGATTCAACTTGCAAGAAGGACGCGCAAATGAGGGCACAGAGGACGAAGAGTTGACACTCCTGCTCTGAACAACAGAAAGACCGACTTACTCTAGTATAAGGGGGAGAAGGGGGGAGTGAGATAGAACACGCAAGCCTGGTCACTATGGAAGCCACGAGGCGAATTGTGATCAAACATGCAGCATACTGTACGTTAGAATTATACAAAGGATGATGAAATCATAGGCTATGTAACAATATATATAGTGTTATTGCGATAAGCACCATCTTGTATTGCGTGAACACTCAAGTGAGGGGGTGTTATCGCGATAGGCACCATCGACACTGACTTATGCGAATGGAAGTGCAAAAAGAGGGGCATCCTAGAGGATAGAGGCCAGCTCAGGTTACAAATGGTTGGTGGAGGGAGTCTGAGAGATTGTACCCTAGGAGGGTAGTGAGAGTCGAGATTCTGAAACGACAACACCTTCACGATTGGGCCATCAGTAGGTTGCCTGGAGCTGTGAGCAACGGATTACCCGGAGGGGCTCGGCCATAGAGAGGTTACTCGGTTTGCTCTGGACCTGTCATATGTAAGCTGTCTCTGTAACATAAGCATGCTATATTGTAGGTATTGAGGATTAGGCATGGTCAGTGGTGGCCAGTGCAAATAGATAATGATTACATGAAGTGCATAGTGGAATCAGATGTAAATCCATATACTAATTAAGCAGTGATCAGGGGCGTCATTTCAATTTTCCTTTGGGGGGGCATAGGCTATTTAGGAGGCCCCCTACTCCCACCTCCCCATATGAGTTGGGTGGCGAGCGAGCATTTTGAAGCCACATGCAGAGCTATATTTAGGGCATTAAAGCAGTAAACAAATACATACACTGTATATAATTATTTATTGATGCAGTTACTTCCTGACACACACACTAATGTAAATTTTAGTACTGGCAAACGTTCGAACTTTAAACTCTGACTCCTAACCACAAAACAAAATAAAACCATGCTTTCGTGTACAATTCTGTTAATATTTTTTGTAAAGCATACATGATACTTAAGTGTTTGTGACTTAGATTTTGTCATATAGACTGTGTAAAAAATAAGAATGCTTACTTGGTTCTGATGCCACCCTGCCGCTCCCCTACCGTGCCCTTTTTCCTCACGGTCCCACCGTGCAGTTACCTCCACTTCTAACGAGTACAGAGGGTGGTGTGTCTGGTGAAATGTGGCACCACTGCGTTTGTTTACGTCGTAGTAATAGTAAGTGAATGGACAGACCCGGCAGAGCTTCCCCTCCGCTACAGCATCTAGTACCCACAGAAATAATGTTCCATCAAGTTATACTCAGTCTGCAAATACGTAGGTATATTGGAAGGTAGAGAGAAAAACAAATAATAATGCCACTGGCATCCATTTCTCTCTGACAGGAGCTGACTGTGAGGCGAGGTGGAACGGAGGGGATCGGGGGAAAGGTGGTGGGGGCAAATGTATCGAAACTTTGTCGTGTTTTGTTAAGAAAGATGCAGGCTGTGATTATACAGATGTTCTGAGGTGATCTGTAACTCCGTATGCAGTAACGTGTATTGGATAAATGGTGGAGCCTTAATGTTCGTCATACAATGTGTTGAACGACTGTAGTTGAGCATAAATGTCAGAAAATGAGATATCCGGTGTCTCGAAACCTGGTTCACCTGAGTGTGACTCCACTGCTGTAACATTTTTGTGGCCGAAATAGGGTGACCACAAATGATTCATGATTATGCATTTGAGAAAAAGTTAATGCCATGTTGTGCATCGTCTAGTCTGTTTTACTGTGAGGATAACCAGTGATTATATTCGCAAACCATGGTATAAGTTGATGTCCTGTTGCATAGGATAATAGCTACGTTGAGTGCTGGACAGCTATGGGCTTGTTGTGCAAAAATGTTGTGCAGTCATCATACTGATGGATCACGCGGAGGTAATGAGATACTGTACTTGCATAATGAACGTAAATCCGGTATTATAATAATGGAAATAACGGTGTTACGGATGTCCAGTCCACAATGACGTCGCTTACTTCGAGGTGCTGTAAGCAACATTGGTGCACTAGAACCTGGATGGTAAAACCCAACCACCACGCTTTAGGCAAAATACCCCCGGATTCTGAAGCTACGCCACGTCATCCTCTCTCTCTCTCTCTCTCTCTCTCTTTGTCGTTAAATTCCAGCCCTTGCTTGTATTATGGTTAACGAGAACTGATATTGACTTCCTTATCACATCGCATCACTACGACGAAATTGCAGCCTTATCAATGACCTTGTGTAAATCTACTGTATGACATGGGGTAGCTTCAGAATCCAGGGGTATTTTGCCTAAAGAGCGGTTGTTGGATCTTACCATCTAGGTTCTGGTGCACCAGTGTTGCTTACGTTTACTTGAACGCGCTAGCTGCACTCAACCTTTATCCTACCGTAGGTCCAGTTTATCCTTCCCTGTGGCATACTGTATCAGCCTGTATGATGACAAGGCGCATAAAACACTCCTTATTTAACATATAAAATTGCATTGTTCATTGTATTACTTAATGTTTCTATTTATTGAAAACTGGACTTCATTCAGACTGCGAGGTGAAAGTGTGTTCAATGGTCAGTCAGTATAGCCAATAAAACCGCGACTTTGGCTGCTATCTTGGCATGAGTGTGAATAGGTCAATGAAGTGTATTACCAGACTTCCAGCACAAACACACGTAGACTATGAGCAATTTTACACTATCCCAGCAGTACCACGCTACCGATATATTTCGTGTAGCCGTGGCTACATAATAAAACCTTGTGTTATAATGGCAGACAACGGAGAGGCATGCATTTTGTGGCCTGTGTTGCAGTTCGTTATATGTCCGTTTATCACACACAAACGTTGCAGACGTCATCTACTGCGTTAACATTGGACTGGATTAGCCAGTTGCGTTACTGGACCCTCTGCACAAACAAGGCTAGGCCATGCAGTTTTCCTAGCAACACCACACAACCGAAACTCTTTCGTAACATTGAATACCGGCCCGATACTGTCCTTGCAATTTCATGACAGACAATGGACGCACACAGTCTACCAATTGTAAGACAAAGGTAAGCAGGGCCTAATAATCATGATGTGTAATGTGTATCGGGCACCGTGGTGGTGGTGATTGTAGATGGGATGCGAAACGTCGTCATAGTATAGTTGTTTACAGCCATCTTACGAGATTCATAACCTCAAGTTCGACAATAAAGTTTAATATTACAGACATCCATTATCCCGTGTCCCATAACGCTGAACATTGAAAACGATATTCGAAAGGCAGTTAGAATAGAATATTTGGTAGGTAAGGAGGGGACTTGAGAAGAGCTTGGGCAGTGGGACGGGGTATTAGGAGAGGAAGGAAATGTTGCAGAAAAGGAAAGGGAAGGGAGGGGGGGCTTAACCACCCTGCTTAGTGGCAAGGTGTGTGTGTGTGTGTGTGTGTGTGTGGTGTGTGTGTGTGTGTGTGTGTGTGTGTGTGTGTGTGTGTGTGTGTGTGTGTGGAAGCGGACTGGTGTAGAGTAGGGGCGAGTGAGGAGGTGGGCAGATGGGAGTAAGTTCATCACCAACATATGTGATTTTTGGTGTATGTTGTTCGTTTGGATGAACAGTGTGTGAGTGTAGACACACAGTTATATAATATAATGTGTCTGGAGCTAAGGAGGGCATGAATGTGTAATATGTGTATGAAACCTAATGTATGAATGTTTTAAAGAGAAAATGATTAAAGATGATCAGTGTTTGTGGATGTTGTGTTACAACCATCCAAACCAATGAAAAGCACCTTGAAGTAAGCGACATCATTTGTGAACTGGGCACCTGTAACACCGTCATTTCAATTATTATATTACCAGATTTGCGTTCATTATGCAAATACAGTATCCCATTACCTCCGCGTGATCCATCAGTATAATGACTGCACAACATTTTCGCACAACAAGCCAATAGCTCTCCAACCCTCAACGTAGCTACTATCCTATGCAACAGGACATCAACTTATACAGGTTTGCGAATATAATGACTGTTTTTCCTCACAGTAAAACCGACTAGATGATGCACAACATGGCATTAACTTTTTGTCAAATTCATAATCATGAATCATTTGTGGCCACCCTGATTCGGCCACAAAAATGTTACATCAGTGGAGTCACACACACACTAGACTCAGGTGAAGCAGGTTTCGAGACATCGGACATCTCATTTTCTGACATTTATGTTCAACTACAGTCGTTCAACACATTGTATGACGAACATTAAGGCTCCACCATTCATCCAATACACGTTACTGCTACGGATTTACAGATCACCTCAGAACATCTGTATAATCGCAGCCTGCATCTTTCTTAACAAAACAAGTTTCGATACATTTGCCCCCACCACCTATCCCCCCTCCCCTCCGTTCCACGTCGCCTCGCAGTCAATTCCTGCAGAGAAAAAATGGATGCCAGTGCCATTACTATTTGTTTTTCTTTCTACCTTCCAATATACCTACGTGGAAAACACTTGTATTTGCAGACTGACTATGACTTGATAGAACATTGTTTCTGTGGGTACTTGATACTGTAGCGGAGGGGAAGTTCTGCCGGGTCTGTCCATTCACTTACTATTACTACGATGTAAACAAACACAGTGGTGCCACATTTCACCAAACACACCACCCGCTGTGCTCGTTACAAGTGGAAGTAACTGTACCTCACCGTCCCACTAGATCTTTCCGGACCACAGCCCACTTTAGGAACCACTGATCTAAATGAACTCTTAAGACCCCTACCTACAGGTACAGTCAACAAAAGTTCCACCTGGACCACCTAGTCGCGGGATATGGCTGACGTGGCAAAAGCGCGTGTGTGTGTGTGTGTTCGTTTGTACATGCCCGAGAATTTATCGAATCGTCAAGCTTCATCCTCTTTGCCGTATTATATTATGTGGTCATTGTATTATGCTGTGATATTGGCTAATAAATACTGTGTGATTGGGATAATGAGCTGGGCACTATGGGGGGGAGGCGGTGGCTGAATCGGTAGAGAGGCGGCTTGCAATCCTGATGGACCCAGGTTCGAATCCTGGGTGGGGCAGGGGACAGTTTAAGGATTTGAATTTCATTAAAAGCAGACTTTCCTGATCTACCAGATGACCCGCCGACATGTCGTAAAAATGCCCCCGCTAATACCAATACACCAGTCCTGTATGAGACAGCCCTAGCATGTATTCAATATGGACGGTGGGTGTTAGCGCCGAAGTGGTGATATGTGGAGGTGTAGGAGGACTACTGGGCCTTGGGATAGGCTACTGCCCCCAAGATATAGGCCCTGAAGCCTTTGCCCAGAGTCGGACACATAAAAAAAAAAAAAAAAAAAAATGCCACAAATTTAGTATTCATGTATATGTTTAGAGGTACTGTAATTTCTAAGTTAGAGTGTAATCTGAATACTAGTCCATAAGGCTCCTGTTCTAAGTAGTAGTTCATGTGTTAATGATCGATATAGGGACAACTTTATTTTTATATGTATATATCTCTGTATCTATGCATAGGTAGTGTAACTGGGAGTGTTGAGCTATGGGAGTTCACCCATCTGGTAGGTAACGTATAACAGATGTGGGCAACATCCCCTTGTTTGTGGTGCGTCGTCGCCGGGCGCCAAGTTTAAACCTTAAACCGAATAATAATGGGTATGCAATTCTTTCCGTATCATTGTTGTGAAATGCTTACTAATGAAGCTGCTAGCATCCAAATATGTGAAATTAATAGTCAGAAAAGGGAAAGATAATGTAATTTGTGAGGATCAAGTAGTTCCGCTTGCCTTAGCCGTCACTAGATGGCATAAGCTACCCCAAACTCAGGGCGGGATGGTGGTAAATTCAGTATTTAACTGTAGTAAGGAATGAATCCCAAATTTTCCCCAATTCAATCAAAAGTCCTAACGTCATGTGTACTCTGCTATATAAATAGTGAAGAGAATCAAAACCCACCATATTGCAAAAACACAGTCTCATTTGACTAGCAGTAGCGTCCCTGTGGGCCTAGCTAAGCCACATTGGCTAACCAGACGTTACGAGTAACAGACGTTGTTTCAGGTGAAGCTGTACACATTCCTCCTTTCTCCCCCCTTGCTTGTTTTAATTCTTGCTTGTCGTGAACAATATGAAATAATGTTGTTAAAAGCTTAACGTAGACATTGGCTAACCAGACGTTGCGGGTAACAGACGTTGTTTCAGTACACAGGCACCGTGACTTTGGGGTTGCACGAGGCCATCATGTGATATTGTCCATAGACTTGTTGTACACACACACTTACACTACCCACAAATAGATTTATAATTGAATGTAGCAGCAATTGAATTATGAATCAATCAGGTGAACCTTTTTATTTTTTTTTATAGTAGATAATGTACAGAATTTTGAAAGTTAATGTGATCAGTAACGGAAAAGCGAATTTAACTTATCAATCGTTTTTTTTTCTCTCTCTTCTTTTATTAATAGGTTAGATATATTGGGAGTGTTAAAGTGAATTTAGTGGTTGTAAGGATATGTAATTTCGAATTGTTCCTCGAGGCTAAGCAACCCCGAGTGATTATGAAATATTAGTGAATTGTGTGATGAGTTTAGACTGGCCCGACGTAATAGTACAGGAGTGAATATTTTTTGGTTCGAGGCTATGCCAGCCTGAAAAGACAGTCCATGTCATTGAATGTCCCAGTCTTGAGGCTATTGACGAGCCCAAGAATAACTGATAATCGAGAATGGAATGTGATGAACTCAGGAGTCATTGTTAAACATTCAAATTGTTTCGCTTGGTAACAGTACTGTATTACTATCCCCCAAACTAGTACTTAATATACAACTCTTTTCATATTATCAAAGGTCATGTAATTCAAAAAAGTCTGTTGTTTAACAAGTATAGATTTATTAAAGTAGAGTAAAATAATTATGCAATTTTGATATCTAACCAAGGGAATTTTGTCCTCTCACGCATGACTCACTCCCCTTCCAGTTCAAGATTCCCCCGCTTTGGGAACGATTAACACACGTGGTACTAACTTATTCTCGACTCGGCCAAAAATACAAACGCTACCAAAAATACCCTTTATGCAATTAACCTTTATCATTCAAAGTCGAAGTTACTCCCCCCCCTTCGTTTCTTTCTTTGGTGAATACTTTATCAGTCACTGAGGGGAGACTAAGTTGAGTACCCTTTGTATTATCAGCAAGTTAAACAGAACAATCCTAACAAATATTGATGGGAATAAAATTACCATCATTACACTGGGGAACAACAACGGTGGAAAATCCAAATTTCTCATCATTATACTGATGAACAACGGTGGGATAAAAATTCCTACCGTTACAACTGATGAACAGCGGTGGGATCATCGTTTCCCAGTTAGTGGCGTTGGTGAGAAAGTGAAGGGAAGTGACTAGCAAAGAGAGTGAGAAATATAAGGGTAGCATTGAGACAAACATACACAACACATCATACACTGTCTTGGGCAATACTTCACCGACTTTGGGACGCCACGAAGTATCGTCCTGGACAACGGCGGAGAGTTCACGAGTGGAGAATTCAAGAATATCTGCCGGAGGAACCAGGTGGACTTGTTCTACGTCACCCCTTATCATCCCCAGGGAAATTCCACCACCGAAAGGATGCATAGGACTATGAAAAGTATCCTAGCATCCCTCTGCAACGGGCACCCCTTGCATTGGCCTCAGCTGCTCCAGTCGTGCCAAACCGTCATAAATCAAGTGTTGCGCTCGAGCACGGGACAACAGCCCTATTATGCCTTCTTCTCACGCCATCCCCCTCGCCTCATTGGTACCTCATTGCCTTCCGTGGACGCAGAGGAGGACGACCTAGCGATAGCACACACCCTTATTAAAAGAACCCACCAAAAGATGACCAGGCGATACCGGGATGTGGCCAACAGGCGGAGGAGAGCGCAGAAGGTTGGGGTCAATAGCTTGGTGTGGACGAAAAAAGAAACCATACAACCGGGTACATGTAGGAAACTGAATGTCAAATGGGACGGCCAGTATAAAGTGATCGAAGTGTTGCTAGATGGAAGTGTTTATATCACTGAAAATGTATTTAGTGGCAAGGGAATACAAAGGGCTGCTGGAAAGGTAAAACCATATTACGGTACCGAGGAATGGCTCTTAGAACCGTTGCAACAGGAGCTCGCCCTGAAGCCCGAAGATGAGCGATTACCCCCGAAGTGAGGAATGCCCTCGGAGGCTCATAGAGGAGTGTTAAACAGAAAAGTAGAGATAAGTGCATGAGACGAATGTTGTGAAACATAACTGCCTGAGGTTGTGTTCCGGGTGGACTCATCCCCGAGGAGAGGGTGTAAAAAGAAAAAAAAAGAGAGAAAAGTGTTCCGGTTGGAACCGGGAAGTGCCTTACTTTGAGGGGAGTAATTAATCCCCTCACCTTACAGTTAGCATGGTTTGTAAAGTAGTGGAGTCTTCAGGACAGAATGAGCCCTCACCTTCTTGTGGGCAGAATGCTGGTAACAAAAGAACCGAGTGAATGCGAATGCGAATGGAAGAGTGGAAGGAAGCGCTCCCGTGATGATCTCACTCTCGAGAGACCCTGTCAAGCTCCGGTGAGTGACAAGCTATCCTGCAAAACCTGAGGCTGACTGGGGCATAAATTCCCTCATCACATCAAGTGTAAGGAGTGATGATACCTCCTAATGAAGTGAGTAAGCGACCTTCCGAGGTATGCATTAGGTGTTTAATGTGGACCGACAGGTGCCACTGATTGTGGGGAAAAAAATGTTCCAATTCAAAGTGTTAATAGCAGTTATAGGAGTAACAACATTCCATCCATGCATATGTCATATATGATTGACTTGGGTATAATTTGTCTTCCGAACGTGGGAGCCATGTAATGCCACAAATTTAGTATTCATGTATATGTTTAGAGGTACTGTAATTTCTAAGTTAGATAGAGTGTAATCTGAATACTACTCTATAATGCTCCTGTTCTAAGTAGTAGTTCATGTGTTAATGATCGATATAGGGACAACTTTATTTTTATATGTATATATCTCTGTATCTATGCATAGGTAGTGTAACTGGGAGTGTTGAGCTATGGGAGTTCACCCATCTGGTAGGTAACGTATAACAGATGTGGGCAACATCCCCTTGCTTGTGGTGCGTCATCGCCGGGCGCCAAATTTAAACCTTAAACCGAATAATAATGGGTATGCAATTCTTTCCGTATCATTGTTGTGAATTGCTTACTAATGAAGCCGCTAGCATCCAAATATGTGAAAATAATAGCCAGAAAAGGCAAAGATAATGTAATTTGTGAGGATCAAGTAGTTCCGCTTGCCTTAGCCGTCACTAGATGGCATAAGCTACCCCAAACTCAGGGCGGGATGGCGGTAAATTCAGTATTTAACTGTAGTAAGGAATGAATCCCAAATTTTCCCTAATTCAATCAAAAGTCCTAACGTCATGTGTACTCTACTATATAAATAGTGAAGAGAATTAAAACCCACCATATCGCAAAAACACAGTCTCATTTGACTAGCAGTAGCGTCCCTGTGGGCCTAGCTAAGCCACATTGGCTAACCAGACGTTACGAGTAACAGACGTTGTTTCAGGTGAAGCTGTACACATTCCTCCTTTCTCCCCCCTTGCTTGTTTTAATTCTTGCTTGTCGTGAACAATATGAAGTAATGTTGTTAAAAGCTTAACGCAGACATTGGCTAACCAGACGTTGCGGGTAACAGACGTTGTTTCAGTCCACAGACACTGTGACTTTGGGGTTGCACGAGGCCATCATGTGATATTGCCCATATACTTGTTGTACACACACACTTACACTACCCATAAATAGATTTATAACTAAATGTAGTAGCAATTGAATTATGAATCAATCAGGTGAACCTTTTTATTTTATGGTAGATAATGTACAGAATTTTGAAAGTTAATGTGATCAGTAACGGAAAAGCGAATTTAACTCATCAACCGTTTTTTTTTTCTCTCTCTTCTTTTATTAATAGGTTAGATATATTGGGAGTGTTAAAGTGAATTTAGTGGTTGTAAGGATATGTAATTTCGAATTGTTCCTCGAGGCTAAGCAAGCCCGAGTGATTATGAAATATTAGTGAATTGTGTGATGAGTTTAGACTGGCCCGACGTAATAGTACATGAGTGAATATTTTTTGGTTCGAGGCTATGCCAGCCCGAAAAGACAGTCCATGTCATTGAATGTCCCAGTCTTGAGGCTATTGACGAGCCCAAGAAGAACTGATAATCGAGAATGGAATGTGATGAACTCAGGAGTCATTGTTAAATATTCAAATTGTTTCGCTTGGTAACAGTACTGTATTACCATCGCCCAAACTAGTACTTAATATACAACTCTTTTCATATTATCAAAGGTCATGTAATTCAAAAAAGTCTGTTGTTTAACAAGTATAGATTTATTAAAGTAGAGTAAAATAATTATGCAATTTTGATATCCAACCAAGGGAATTTTGTCCTCTCACGCATGACTCACTCCCCTTCCAGTTCAAGATTCCCCCGCTTTGGGAACGATTAACACACGTGGTACTAACTTATTCTCGACTCGGCCAAAAATACAAACGCTACCAAAAATACCCTTTATGCAATTAACCTTTATCATTCAAAGTCGAAGTTACTCCCCCCCCCCTTCGTTTTTTTCTTTGGTGAATACTTTATCAGTCACTGAGGGGAGACTAAGTTGAGTACCCTTTGTATTATCAACAAGTAAGTTAAACAGAACAAACCTGATAAATAATGATGGGAATAAAATTACCATCATTACACTGGGGAACAGCAACTGTGGGAAATCCAAATTTCTCATCGTTACACTGATGAACAACGGTGGGATAAAAATCCTACCGTTACAACTATGCCATTTATAAAGTCTGATTTATATAAAATAATTCTTCTCTTGTCTTGTAGCGTGAACCACGATACAGGTTGAGTTGTGGTTCAGAAATCTCGCGCCATTTATGAGTGAACTTGCTCACTGTTTCTGAACTACAACTTAACCTGTATCGAGGTTCACGCTACAAGATAAATGAACTATTTTATATAAATCAGACTTTATAAATAGCATAGTGCACAGCTCATTATCCCAGTCACACAGTATTTATTAGCCAATATCAAAGCATAATACAATGACCATATAATAATATAATACGGCAAAGAGGATGAAGCTTGATGATTCGATAAGTTGTCGCGCATGTACACAAGAACACACACACACACACACACACACTCTGTGCCACGTTAGCCATATCCCGCGACTAAGTGGTCCAGGTGGAACTCTTGTTGACTGTACGTACTTCCTAAGATAGCCAAAATACAATTAAAAAAAAAAAAAAAGGCAGGTCCATACTGAAGTTAACTGAACACCGGGTTAGGAACATGTTTACATTAATATCCTTTAATATACCTAGTAAATTATTGTGATTATTGCACACACACACACACACACACACACACACACACACATGGCCCTGACGAAATTTCAGGTTGGGTGCTACATGAATATGCAGAAGAGTTAGGCAGACCATTGTATTTAATATTCAAGGAATCTATAGGTCAAGGTAAACTACCTGATATTTGGAAGAAAGCAAACATTATTCCCCTATTCAAGAAATGAAATAGACAGAATCCACTGGCCAGTGATATAAGTAAGATACTAGAAAAGCTGATAAGAAAAGTTTGGGTAAACCATCTAGAAGAACACAATATGATAACAGAAAGGCAGTTCGGTTTTAGAAAAAGTAAATCATGTATTACTAATCTATTAAGCTACTATGATAGAGTTACAGAAACTTTACAGAAATGAGAAGAATGGGTAAACAGTATCTATCTAGATTTCAAGAAAGCATTTGAGAGTACCGCACCAAAGACTTTTATGGAAACTGTACCATCAAGGAGGTATCCAAGGCAATCTGTACTGTTGGATGCAGGATTTTCTCAGAAAAAAGGAAATGAGAACAGTATTAAGGGGATATTACTCATCGTGGAGGGAAGTGACTAGCGGAGTTCCACAGAGCTCAGTGCTGGCATCAGTTATGTTTTTAATATAAATACAATACACGGACAGTAACTTTGGAAATGGAAGCTATCTTACTATGTTTGCGGATGATGCAAAAATACAAAAGAAAATTACTAACACAGATTATTACAAAGAGCTCCAAGAGGAATTAAATAAGCTTCATGAAAGGTGCAATATATGGCAAATGGAATTTAATGTGGACAAGTGTCATGTATTAAGTTTGGAAAAGCGAGAAAAGACCAGATTGCGATTATAAGTTAGGAAGATCAACCCTACATATACCAGAAAAGGAGAAGGACCTAGGAGTGATTATAAATAACAGACTATCTCCAGCTTACCACATTAGTGAGAACGTATGTAACATGCATACATTACATGCTAATATGAGAATAACATTCACATATATAAATGAAGATACGCTGAGAAAGATAAGAATGTCATTCATCAGACCAACCCTGGAGTATGCATCAGTAGTTTGGAATCCTTCTCAAAAAACACACAGATAAGACTGAAAAAGTACTAAAGGCAGCTACAAGATGGGAACCAAGCTTAAGGGATCTAAGCCACGAAGAAAGACTAGAAAAACTGAATCTACCAAAACTACAGAAGAGAAGGAAAAGAGGAGACATGATTATGCTATATAAATGCATCTCAGGCAAAGAGAAAATAGACATAAATGAATATATAACCTATGGGGAAGCATCAGCAAGAGGACACTGCAAAAAATTACATAAAATGAGAGGTGGTAAAGGCGTAAGGAGAGTCAGTTTCCCAAATAGGGCAATTGATCAGTGGAATGCGCTACCGAATGAAATACTTCGTAGTGTGGGCCAAAACTATTCATAAATTTAACGATATGTATGATAAAAATGGTTTAATACACGAGACAGTACGAGCTTGACTCATTCCTGTAAAGATACAATTAGGTAAGAACGATTAGGTGGGTAAGAAAACACACACACACACACACACACACACACACACACACACACACACGCACACAAACACACACGCACACACACGCACACGCACGCACGCACACACACACACACACACACACACACACACACACACACACACACACACACACACACACACACACACGTCACAAAAACGAGAGAAAAGTAAGATTTGGGAGTGCTGGTCCAGGATAGTTTGTCACCTGAAAAACACATTAACAAGACAGTTAGAGAGACGTATAAACTCTTGACTAACATAAGAGTAGCATTTCATTACATGGATGAGGAGATGATGAAAATATTGATAGTGGCCATGATCCGCCCCAGGTTAGGATATGCAGCAGTAATGTGGGCCCCACACAAAAATAAAGATATAAACAAGATTGAGAGAATACAAACAACAGCAACCAAGATGGTTCCCAGTCTGGCAGATCTGTCGTGCAGAGAGAGGCTGGAAAAACTGGATTTGCCTTCCTTAGAGAAAAAGAGAGAGAGGAGCGACATGACTGAAGTATTCAGGACCATAATGGGAGTAGATAAAATTGACAAAGAAGATCTGTTTGTATGGGATAAGAGAGTAACAAGAGGACACTGAATGAAACTGATGAAGCCAAGCTGTTTGAAGGATATCAAGAAATATAGTTTTGCTTAGACATGTGGAATAGCCTGGACAAAGAGACTGTCCAGTCTAAAAACTTAAACGAGTTTAAAGCAAAATGGGACTTATTGAGAAACAGAGACGGGACCCCACGAGAGTAGCACATTTCCTGTATATCACAATTAGGTAAAGACACACACACACACACACACACACACACACACACACACACACACGATATATTTCACTCAAAACATATTGAGGCTAAATGCAAATTATTTTAAATTTCACGGTGTTAACCTTATATTTTTTTTCATTACTTGAGTTGATTTGGAGGCACCCTCAGAAAGCTTGGGGGGGGAGCGCCCCTCGCTGTCCCCCCCCCCACCCCCCCAAAAAAATGACGCCCCTGGCAGTGATGCTCTTGTATGGTGTTGCCACAACTCAGTGTATATTGCAATGAATCAAACGGCATAACACAGGTGTGATAGAATACAGAATTTCTTTTCATGCCCACAGGTTTTGACAAATAAACGAGTAGAGTCCACGTGGAGGTTCAGTAACCTGGAATCTATGCATGACGGCTAACGTATGGTCGGGAAACAGAGTCGCCAGGCACATGAGGTTGCTCATCCCGAAGGCTGAGAGAGCGAGACCACACATCCCGGGCCTCCGGCCTCTTCACACCTTGTCGCCCATACGACAGAGTTATAGTAGGCCGGCGTTACCGCCTTCCTGACACTGAGTTATGGGTTAACTGTTAACGATTAAATCCGTGCGGTGTGGATACGGTGATTCAGAAGAGAACCCAAGGCACCGCCGCATCATCTGTGTTAGGTGATCAAGTGTTACGCGTTGTGTGTGATTGAGTGGACTGCAGTGAAACCAGTTTGTGAACAGCTGTGAGTCAGCGGTGAAATAAGTTCACAGTGCAGTTATAATAGTTTTGGAATTAGAAAATTGGAATTAAACAAGTACATATTTATTCAGTGAGATGCTATGGCCAGTATAGATAACTGTGACTGTAACTTCGTAAGAGGCTAAGTAGAGTAAAGGTGGCTGTTTGTTTACCACCGTCTTCTTTGCTTGTCGTGCGAGGTGAGCGAGAGCGGTGTCATGCCAAGGAGTTTTTCCTCCTCTGAAAATCTGAGCGAATAACAGCGAGGAGGTTTTTTGCCCTCACTGGCACAACACCTAGTCACTCGTTATCCCTCGAAGATACACTCACAACTATGCTGTGGTGCTTGGGCACAATGAGCGAGTAACACTAACTCGGGGCTGAAGGCCTGCTGCAATATGGACGGAAATTGACTGTAGCAATTAAATTTAAGTAATCTAGATGTAATCCTGACAATACCTATGCACTGGTTAGCGCAGAGCCAAAGGGCTCCTCAACATAGGAAGAATTAACAATAGTATAAAGTGGTTGTATGAGAAAAATAAGTGTGACAAGCCAGGAGAGTGAGATTTTACAAGCTAATACTCACTGAGTGTACGTACGCAGTGGGTGTACGAGTTTGCGAGTTAATACCTATTGGGGCACGTATGCATTGGGTGTATGAGCTTACGAGTTAATACTCATTGAATGTATGTACGCATTGGGTGTACGAGTTTGCGAGTTAATACTTATTGGGTACACGTACGCATTGGGTGTATGAGCTTACGAGGTAATGCTCACTGAGTGCAAGTACGCACTGGGTGTACGAGTTAACAAGTTAATACATTGAGTTTACGAGTTAGTGTACATTGCGTGCACGAGTTGATACATATTGAGTGTACGAGTTAGTGCACACTGGGTACATTTGTTGATACACATTGAGTGTACATTGGGTGCACGAGTTGATACACTTTGAGTGTACGAGTTATACACACTGAGTGTACGAGTTAGTACATATTGGATGTAAAGGTGAATGCACATTAGGTGCACGTGACAGTATACACAGCGTGCGACATTAAACGCATACTGATCAATAGAAACTACGAGAGAAGCACCGAACATTGGCCCTATACGTTGACCGCTGGGCCATACACCTGAACCGCTGAAGATAAGCAGGAAAAGGATGGCGGACTTGAAAACCTCATGGGACAACGGCCGGAAAGGCCCCCCTTTGCATTCTCTGGGACCGATTGTTTCGGTCGGTTTATTGTTAAACAAGGACGAATGCGGACAAAATTGTGGGGATGTATTTTCACCGGCTTAGCCACTAGGGCTATTCACATGGAGGTTCTAGCCTCATTGGACGCCAAAGCCCTCCTACTCCGTTGTTTTTATTGAGGCGAAGATGCACTTGACAGGTTGATGATGATAGGCTGAATGCAACATGTCCAAAAAATATTTACTAACCCAAATTTCCCTCTCAGATATTTGTTGTCAGTTAATAATGCTAGATTATGAAGTAATGTTGCATTCAGCCAATAATCACCAATCTTTCAAGTGCATCTTCGCCTCGATTATAAAAAAAAAAAAAAAAAAAAAAATGAGTATAGATGCAGTCACACGTTTTGATAGTCGGAGAGGGAAGCCCGAACACCTACGCTCAGACAAAGGCACCAACGTAGTTAGGGCCGACGAAGAGCTGAAAGCAGCTGCTAAGGAAAGAGCCAAATCTGACAAGCTTCATGCAACCATGAAAAGGAAGGCATAGAATGGGTCTTCAACCCCCCAGCAGCCTCGCACATGGGGGTCACTTGGGAGAGGCAAATACGAGCACGTTGGGCACACGTCCAGTTCCTGCCCAACAGGTTCTGGAGGAGGTGGCTCAAGGAATACCTCCCAAAACTGAGGACCCGACAGAAAGCTATTAAACCAGGCATGAATTTTCAACCGAGTGACTGAGTCATAATAGCGGATGACAACTGCCCAAGGAATCAGTGCTGCCTTGACAGGGTATTGGAAGTAAAATATGGCAATGATGGGTTAGTTAAGCCCTGCCCACACGAGCGGGCAATGCCCGCGGGCACAAGCGAGCAGTTTGCCTGTTGACGGGCTCACCGCTTGTGCCCGCGGGCAAATGCGTAAATTACCACGGGCAATTTACGCATTTGCCCGCGGGCACAAGCGGTGAGCCCGTCAACAGGCAAACTGCTCGCTTGTGCCCGCGGGCATTGCCCGCTCGTGTGGACAGGGCTTTAGTGAAGACAGATAGGAACGCGGTTTTACGGCCTGTTACCAAGCTATGTCTTTTAGAAAGATCTTCGGATGACTGTTGAACCAAACACCCAGGGCATCGATTGAAGGCGTCACGGCATATTTGGGTGTGAACGCTCATGGAAGGGGGTGTTATCGCGATAGGCACCATCGACACTTCTTTGCTATCCTTATCTCATTCTAGTAGTTCAGTTACTCTTCAAGGAGCTGCCTAGCATGGGCCAACCAGCCTACTGCAGTTATCCTCTCTTCTTATGTTCTTATATGTTCTTATGACACTGACTTATACTAATGGATGTGCAAAAAGAGGGGCACCCTAGGGGATAGAGGCCAGCTCAGGTTACAAATGGTTGGTGGAGGGAGTCTGAGAGATTGTACCCTAGGAAGGCAGTGAGAGTCGACATTCTGAAACGACAACATTTTCGCGATCGGGCCATCAGTAGGTTGCCTGGGGCTGTGAGCAGCGGATTACCCGTAGGGCTCGGCCATAGGAAGGCAACTTGGATTGCTCTGGACCTGTCACGCGTAAGCTTAGATGTCTCTGTAATATTAGCATGCTATATTGTAGGTATTAAGGATTAGGCATGGTCAGTGGTGGCCAATGCAAAAAAGATAATGATTACATGAAGAGAATAGTGGAATCAGATGTAAATCCATATAAGGATTAAGCAGTGATGCTCTTGATTGATGTTGCCACAACTCAGTGTATATTGCAATGAATCAAACGGCATAACGCAGGTGTGATAGAATACACAAGTTCCTTTTATGCCCACAGGTTTTGACAAATAAACGAGTAGAGCCCACGTGGAGGTTCAGTAACCTGAAATCTAGGCGGCTATATATATATATATATATATATATATATATATATATATATATATATATATATATATATATATATATATATATATATATATATATATATTTATATATATATTATATACATATATATATATATATATATATATATATATATATATATATATATATATATATATATATATATATATATATATATATA
>NC_137053.1:36715901-36778401 GCF_032717465.1 Coenobita brevimanus | reverse complement strand
AAAGAAGCCAATATCCACCCAATTCCAAAAAAAGGAAGTTCCTCTGACCCCTCTCATTACAGACCAATAGTTGTCACATCTTCTCTTGGTAAGGAGTTTGAAACCGTAATTGATTAGCACATAGTTAAACATCTTGAATCCAACAACTTAATTAATGACAGAGAACATGGTTCTCACCAAGAAAGATCCACCATTGACATACTCAATCTCCTGACTCATACCATCCATCAATCAGTTGACCTACATGGAGAAACTCATGCAGTAACCCTGGATACTTCTAAAGCTTTCGACAGAGTGTGGCACCGTTCCCTGTTGTCCAAAGTCCCTTGCTATGGACTAAACTCTTTTGTTCCTTTGATTTCCTCATATCTCAGCAACAGAAAAATAAGGGTAAACGTAGATTTCCACTCAATTAACGCCGGCATGCCACAGGGATCAGTTCTGGCACCAACCCTGTTCCTCGTTCATATTAATGATCTCTTATCTGTCACCCACAATCCAATCCATTCATATGCAGATGACTCAACACTTCATAGTTCATTCACACTCAGGCATCCATTTACAAAGTCTGATATCTCTAACTCTCAACTCAGTACAGCCATCTCTTTAAATCAAGACCTATCTACAATCAGTGAATGGGGACAAAATAACCTTGTCTCATTTAATGTTAGTAAAACTAAATATATACAGTTTACTAATAGACAGATATTGCCAGAATCTTATATTACGTTCAGTGTTACAAATATTCCCATTTCCAAAAGTATTGAAATTCTCGGTGTCTCACTTAACAATGTCCTCAGCTGGACCTCTCATGTTAGATCACTTGCTAAAACCGCCTCAAAGAAACTTGGATTACTGTATAGAGTCCGAAACTTTTTCACTGACGAGCAGTTAGCCATAATTTATAAGAGTCATGTGCGCTCTCAGTTTGAATATTGCTCACCCTTGTGGAATGGTTGTGGAGAGGTTGCATAAAAACAACTAGACAAAATTAAGAACAAAGCTGTTAGAATTATTAATAACCCTGTTATTACTAATGCACTACCTCCCCTACAAGCAAGAAGGAATGTTGCCTCCCTTGCATTATTTTACACATATTTTTATAGCAAATGCTCAGACGAAGCTGCGTCCATTGTGCCACCTCTCCATGTCTTCCATCGTTCTACACGGGCATCTGGCAGCGCTCATGACTGGAATGTCACTCATCCATACTGCAGAACTTCTGCCTATAAGATTTCTTTTATTCCCCGAACTGCATCTCTCTGGAACTCGCTTCCCCAGAGTTGTTTCCCTCCAAACTTCAACTTACAGCTTTTCAAGTCTAACTGTTACAGATATTTTATGAAGAGAGGACAGAAGTAATCTGGTGTATGGATTTTTTTTTTTTTTATTCATTTGCTTTTCCTTCCTATGTTCTGTTATTAAAAAAAAAAAAAAAATGGAAGCTATGTCATGTGCTCGAGGTGGGGCAGGAGCTAGCTTAATGGCTAGAGTGAGGAATGGTTGGAAGAAGTTCAGGGAGCTGTTGCCTCTCTTGACAGTGAGACCCCCCCGTTTCCTTGCTCGTTGTTGTCGTGGGGGAGCTTTGGAGACATCGATGGGGACTTGATGTGTGGGGGAGCCATAGCAGGGTACCTTATTGTATTCCAAAGTATAGGAGTCTGGTTGCTGGGTGGATGTCATATTTGTACCTTCACTTTGCTCAACCCTCTCCCCTCTCCTTGGGTCCCTGTCGGTGCCTCAACTAATTTTGCAAGGCCCTTTTCTTCTACTATTGCTTCTTCTTTCCTTTTCTCCTATCCTCTCTATTCTATTTTTGGCATTAAAAAGTGTGGAAATTTTCACGTTCATCAAAATTCTCATCTGTGACCTCGAGTAAGTTGCAACAGGAAGGACATGGGTGTGCCCGTGGGCTATTGGCCTGGCCAATTGTGGAGGTCACGGTGGTTCGGCACTACCCCAGTATGTGGACCTTTGCAGGGACAGATCTCTGCAGAGGCGGAACTGCTGCCAAGCAGCAGCTTTTGGTTCCGGGGGTGCTGTTGCTTGGCTGTGGGACTCTCGGCCAATAGCCGGTGGCCCAACATTGTGCTGGAGGACTTGGTCCTCCCGCACGGTGTTGCTATCCCTTGTAGGGTAGGGTAGGAAGTGCATACTAGAAGCCTGACCTCTACTTGGGTCGTTGGCTGGACCTGTGGACTCTGCGTTCCACCCAAATAGTCCTTTCTTTTTCAACAGTCACGATGAGTTTTCTTGTTTCCTTAGAAAATTTATGGATAGTATTATAGGTTCCCCCTCCCCCGGTTCTGCCGATTGTTTGACCCCAACGACGACCCCGGCCTCTCTTCCTGGACTGGATACTGATACTTTTTCTCACCCCATTATGGTGACGACCCAAAGCTCCCTTTTGACTGTGACCTCGACTACTTCCCCTTCTCCTACACATTCAAGCACACAAAACACCTCGTCCTCTTCGCCTACTGTGTCTTCCACTCCTCCAGCTCCTGCTTCTTGTACGTCAATCAGCCCTTCTACTATCGTCACACTTCACCCTTACCTTCCTTCTTTATCTCCTGCTTCTAATCCTTCAGTATCCTCTGTTTCCCTCTCCCGATCTCGTCCTTCTTCCTATGTTGCTGCTCCTTCCCTCACCTCCTCAATTTTCGGTGCACAGACGTGGTCAAAATTTTTTAACATACAGAACACAACCGACAACCTCTCACTCCACCTCAGCCTCCTTCGACAAGTAGGCAGGGATGTCACCTTCTCGGCCCGTCCGAATGGTTCCCGCCTCCTTGTTGTTAACAGTGCTGCCCAAGCCGAGAAGGTTACATCCCTAGTCAGTAGTACAGGAAAACCTATCTCCGTGTCCCCAGACACCCAACTCAATTCTACCGCTGGTACTGTACGCCTACCATCCTCGATGTCCTTCGGCCAGAGGGCTTTCCCAGACTGCGCCAGTGATATTAAACTAATTCTGTCAGAACAACACCACCCAATACATTCAGTTCAATGTTATTCAGTTCCTCCTCGTGGACGACGCCAAGAACCTGCAAATATTGTTAAAATTATTTTTGCCTCTCGCGATCTGCCCCCCACAGTCATCACTGGAGGCACTATTCTCCAAGTGCGAGAATACATTCCATCTCCTCGCCAGTGCACATCTTGTTGGCACTTTGGCCATCCAGCCAAGTACTGCAGATCATCTGCAGTCTGCGCCAACTGTGCGCTGGCCAGTCATGCCACCTCAGACTGCATTTCCACCATCCGATATTGCCCTAACTGTCAGGGCGGCCATTCTGCCACCTACCGACAATGCCCAGTTTACCTCTTCGAGGCAGAAGTGTCCTCCACCCGCTGGAAAACTGGCCTCTCCCTTCATGAGGCTCGTTGTAAAGTTCACGGTCTCGGTCATCACCCGAACGTCACTTATGCACGTGTGGCCCGTCCTCCTCCCATAGTAACTTTGAATAACACAACTATTTCTTCATCCCCTTCTGTACCTGTCTGTGTATCAGCTGTCCCCTCTTCATCGCCTCTCTCCTCCTGTCTTCCCCCCACTCACTCTATCCCTACTCCTGTACCTGTTGTCTCCTCTTCCCTTTCCCCTAATACTTCCACCCCTCCCTCTTCTCTACCTAACCCTCCTTCTACCTCAACCCCCCCGTTACAGTCTCCTCTTGTTCCTGTCTCTAATTCTTTCTCTGTTTTAGATTCCTCTACCTCTACCTCCTCATCATCCTCTTCCTTACCTATTCCCTCTCCTCGTCCTTCCCCCCATTCCCAACCTCGTCCCTCCTCTCACCCCAGTTCAGTCTCTTCTATCAGCCGTTTGGCGCCTCTGGCCCAACGTACCATCCGACCCCCAGCCCCCTCTAATAGTAAACGCAGACTACCCACTGTGTCAGACTCTAAGTCCTCTCCCGCTCATCACCCTACTTCTCCAGCTCGTAAAGTTCGAGCGACGAATGCTCGTCCCTCTCAATCGATACACTCTGCCACGACAAAGTCCACATCTCAGCAGTCTTCTCAGTCACATCCCCGGACTACTCCACAGCCGGCTAATTGTAACAAAAAACCCTCCGGTGATGACGACAGTGAAACAATTCCTAAGATAATGGACTACATTTTAACTTCTTCGCCAGATCCAGCAAACAATGCTGCACCCTCTCTTTCCACCCACTCTGTTGAAGTTCACTCTGTGCCACTTGATCTCCCCCCTACTCCTCTCCCTCCTTCATCCCCCCCTCCACCTTCCATCTCCTCCTTCTCTTTACGCCCCTCCTCTTCCATCTCTTCCAGTACTCTATCCCCTCTATCTCTCCCCATGCCTCCAGGCTATGGTGACCACCCTGCTCGTCCACCAGTTCAACCTTCTACCTCTATTCCTACCATCGTAACGACTCGATAATGCATGTTATTATTTTGTAATATTTCCAGTTTAACATATTTTACTTCCTTTGTATATTTTATCGTTAATTTCTTTTTATCTTTCCTAGACTGTTTTTTCTGTTAGGTCTTATTTTTTATTTTGGTGTTTTAAAGTTTTAATGTCTATTTTACAATGAAACATACGCAGTTTTACGGCCCATAGCAATGACCTTCGCTATCTTCTTTCAGTTTACTCTCCGTCCTTAGTTTGTCTACAAGAACCCCGTTTGCCTTCCCCTCCGGTACCTAAACCTGGCTATTGTTTCTTATTCTCTCCTGCTTCTCTTTCTGCATCAGCTATCCTAGTCCATCATACTGTTCCTTTCGAACATCTGTCCATTAATACCACCATTCCATGCCATTTTATTCGGGTTTTTCTCAAACATTGGATTACAGTGGTTTCTGTTTATTTCTCTCCATCCCAACCTATCGATTTCTCTGCCTTATCTCTTTTACTATCCCAATTACCCACTCCAATTTTATTGTTGGGAGATTTTAACTGTCGTCATGCCTTATGGGGCGACACCATTACTAATTCGCGTGGCCGCCAACTTGAATCTTTTATTTTTAATAATAATTTATCCTTATTAAATACAGGAATGTCAACGCACATTGATGATAAAACTCATACTTTCTCCTGTCTGGATCTCTCCCTGTGCTCCTCTTCTGTTTCTCTAGATTTCCATTGGTCTGTCCTTTTGGATGCCGTATATAGTGATCACTTTCCTATAAGGCTTACTTTCACTACATATTGTCCCATACTCAGGTCCCCTCGATGGAGTTTTCCAAAAGCTGACTGGCCAACATTTACTTCTTTAACCGTTCCTTCTATACACTCTTCTTCCTTCGCTACTGTTTTAGATATGCTTACATATTTTAATGTATTAGTTCTGAGTGCAGCTTTGACAGCGATTCCTAGGTCGTCCCGTCCTTTTACTTCGAAGTGCGTACCTTGGTGGGATTCGGACTGTACTGTGGCACTCCGTGTTAAACGTGCACGTTGAAAGAGTTTCCTGCGCAAACGCAACACCCCGGATGAACAGAGTGCATTCCTACTGTTTAAAAAGGCTCGAGCTGTTCTTCGTAAGACTGTTAAACGGGCTAAACACCATAGCTGGAGATTGTACGTTTCCACCATTACTACCAATACACCCATTGCATCCGTCTGGAAACGTATACGCAAAATAGCGGGTAAACATCTTCCCATGCCCTCCCCTGTCCTACATTTGGATGGGGATTCAGTTGCAGATACTCATCTAGTTGCTAATTGCTTAGGTCTTCATTTTAGTAATGTTAGTAGCGGCTCTCATCTCTCACCTGACTTCCATACCCTTGAAGCTGCTACTGAATGTACCCCAGTTGTCTTCAAGCTGTCATCTAGTCAGTCATATAACGCGCCATTCACGCTCCATGAATTGTCGTCTGCCCTTCGCCTTTGTAAGAACACTTGCGAGGGCCCTGATGGCATACACTATAATATGCTCCGTCACCTTTCCCCCCAGGCCATGGCCTTATTATTAACTATTTATAATCGTATCTGGACAGAGGGTATTTTTCCTCCCTCTTTTCGTAGTGCTGTCATTCTCCCATTTCTTAAACCAGGAAAGCAAGGCCATGCCCCTCAAGATTATCGCCCCATTGCTCTTACTAGCTGTCTTTGCAAATTGCTTGAGCGTATGATAAATCATCGTCTTATGTGGCTCCTAGAATCCAAGCAATTTTTGTCCTCTTCACAGTTTGGTTTTCGAAAAGCTCGCGGCACCTTAACTCCCCTCCTAAATCTAGAGACTTATATCCGTTCAGCCTTTGCCATTCGACAATCTGTTATCGTGGTGTTTTTTGACCTTGAGAAAGCTTATGACACAACCTGGCGCTATCATATTTTACGCACAGTTCGTTCTTGTGGTATTGATGGTAACCTTGGTGTTTTCTTAAAGAATTTTCTATCAGCTCGCTTCTTTAGAGTCTGTGTCCAGCATACTTATTCAGATCCATTTCCACAATACGAAGGTGTTCCCCAAGGCAGTGTTCTTAGCACTTCTCTGTTTTTATTGGCAATTAATGGGATTGTTTCTTGTCTCCCATTTGGTGTCTGCTCTTCTTTATATGTAGATGATTTTGCAATATATGCCTCAAATTCTGACATCTCTGCCCTTAGTGCTCTTATTCAACGTGCAGTTTCCGCTGCCTCAGAATGGGCCACTTCTCATGGCTTTCGGTTCTCTTCTCTTAAGTCTCATGCTATTACTTTTACTCGCTGTCATCATATTTCTCAACCACCTCTTTTTCTTTATGGTACTCCTCTCCCATACAAAACCTCCGCCTCCTTTCTTGGCCTTCTTTTTGACTCTCGTCTTACTTGGAAAGATCATATTACCTCCTTGAAAACCTCAGCCTTGCAACGCCTCCGTCTCTTACAAACTTTGTCTCATGTGTCGTGGGGTGCTGATCGGACTACTCTTCTTCGCCTCCATATTGTTCTTGTTCTCTCCAAACTTGATTACGGTTGCCAAGTTTATTCTTCTGCTTCAGACACCGTCCTCCAACAACTCGATTCTGTACATCATCACGGTTTACGTCTGGCTCTTGGAGCCTTTAAGTCCTCCCCAGTTGAGAGTCTGTATGCTGAATCAGGAAGTTCCATCACTCTTCCGCCGTCGCGCTCTACTTTCTCTTCGTGCCTATGCTAAGTTGCACTGTTTTCCTCGTACCCCTTCTCTCCTTCCCCCCGGTCTTGACTTAGACAGGTTTCCTTCTCCTAGGACCAAGCCACCTTTTGCAGTTCGAGCTCGTACTCTCCTCTCACACTCCTCCCTTACAATTTGTAATGTTTTCTCTTTCCGCACATGTCTTTTTCCTCCGTGGCTACTTCCGCGACCCCATGTTTGCCCTTCCATTTTCCCTTATTCCAAGTCCAATTCTCCTTCCTTCATTCTCCGTTCCCGGTTTTCTGATCATCTCTCCCACCATTCCTCTGCAATACCTATATACACTGATGGTTCAAAAAAACCCGCAGGTGTTGGATTTGCAATTCTCTTTCCTAACACTTCTTATCATTTTAGCCTTCCTGCTTATACAAGTGTTCTAACAGCAGAGTTATATGCCCTTTTGTTTGCATTACGGTATATTTACCGTGCATCCTCTTCCTCATTTGTGATATTCTCTGATTCATATAGTGCTCTATCCCTTCTCCAGTCACCTTCTGCCTCTCATCCATTAGTCCTTCGTATCTTGGAATGGTTGTTCCGTATCTCCTCTCGTCGTAAAACAGTCCAGTTCTGTTGGGTCCCAGGACATGTGGGTATTGCGGGCAATGAACATGCTGATCAGTTGGCTCACATGGCAGTTAGCAGGGATGTCTCTCCTTCCTTCCTTATTCCAGTTTCTGATCTTCTTCCTGCTCTATCTTCCTTCCTTCAACACCGGTGGCAGTCTTGTTGGGACTCTATAACTAATAATAAACTGCGTGTTGTTAAACCTTCTGTCTCCCCCTGGTCAACCCCCTGCCACCGTAACAGGAGGTGGGAGACCGCTTTAGCTCGTCTCAGAATCGGCCATACTAGACTTACCCACTCTTATTTGATGTCTGGTGGTCGCCCTCCCCTTTGTACTCGGTGCAATACTATTCTTTCCATACGGCATATTTTCCTTGATTGTCCTCTTTACACTATACAGCGACGTGTTGCATTTCCTTTTTTGTCTCGCATCCAACGTACCCCTCTTCTTGCAGACTTTCTCCGAGAATCACCATATTTTTCCTTCCGTAATATCATGTCCTTCCTTACCTCTATTGGTCTTCTTTCTGACATCTAATTCTATTCCTTACCTCAGTAGTCCCATGTGTGATATGATATACTTCTTCCATTGACCCATTTCCTACATGACGCCGTGTCTGTGTTCCTGACCCACCCAATGTACACAACTTGTAGCCGATGATCCGGCTTTGTGCTGGATTTTGGCACTAGGTTACTATTGTTCTTCTTCTTCTTCTTGACAGTGAGAGGGCTCTCCCTCCCTGCTAAGGGATCTTCCTATGAGGCACGTCTTAGGAGTGTAATGCTGTATTGTAGTGAGACCTGGAGAGTAATGGAAGAGGTTACTTGCAGGCTCAAACATACAGAAATAGCAATGATTAGGTGGATGTGCAGTGCGTCCTTGAATGCAAGGCCTGGAGTAACAACGTTTACGATGGAAGAGTTGAGAGGTGGGATGTGACAGGAGTGTATTGGTGTTGTAATGAGGAGAGATAGATTGAGATGGTTTGGGCATGTGGAGAGGATGGGGGATGATAAATGGGCGCAGAAAGTGAGAAGTGTTAATGTTGGGGGTAGGGTAGTGAGAGTAGGACTGAATAACACCTGGGACGAGGCCATTGAATGTAACCTCAGGGTTAAGGGACTTAATAGGGAAGCTGCCAGAGATCGAGCAACGTGGACAGCCGCCATTAGGTGACCAAGGCTAATGCATGCAAGCATGCTGGAGACTTCAAAAACGAAAACGAAAGGTATATATATATATATATATATATATATATATATATATATATATATATATATATATATATATATATATATATATATATGTATATATATATATATACATATATATATATATATATATATATATATATATATATATATATATATATATATATATATATATATATATATATATATATATATATATATATATATATATATATATATATATATATATATATATATATATATATATATATATATATATATATATATATATATATATATATATATATATATATATATATATATATATATGGCTCGTATCTCTGACTGGGGTAAAAATAATATGGTTGTTTTTAATGCATCAAAGACTCAGTTTTTGCACCTATCAACCCGTCAAAATCTTCCACAGGTATACCCACTAATGTTTAATAATATTCAGCTTAATCCTGAATCATCCTTGAACATGCTTGGGATTTCATTTACTCGGGACTTAACTTGGAAAGATCATATTACATCTCTTGTAAAATCTGCTTCCAAGAGATTGGGTGTGCTAAGTCGACTCCGTTCTTTCTTTACCCCTGCACAATTGTTGACTCTATACAGGAGTTTTATCCGCCCCGGTGTGGAGTACAACCCTCATGTGTGGGGAGGCTCCCCACACACAGCTCTTCTCAATAGGGTGGAGTCAAAGGCTTTTCGTCACATTAACTCTCCTCCTCTTACTGACTCCCTTCAACCTTTGTCGCTTCGCCGCACTGTTGCATCTTTATCTCTTTTCTATCGCTACTTTAATGGTCATTGCTCCTCTGAACTGTCTGCATGCATTCCTCCACCTCTACGACGGGCGCGTAGCTCCCGCCTAGCAGCAAACTCTCATCCCTTTTCTGTCCAACTCTCTAATGCAAGAGTTAACCGTTACTCTCAGTCCGTCATTTATGCAACAGGTCAACTCTGGAACTGTCTCCCTCTGTCTGTATTTCCTGCTGCCTATGATCTCCAGTCTTTCAAACGCAGTGTGTCCAGGCATCTCGAAATGAATGGATCTTGAATTTGGCTCTCTCTTGTATTTTGTTTTTCTCTTGGAAGGAACTCTTATTGCGGGCTCATGGCCTTTGGTTCCTTCTTCCTCGCATATATATATATATATATATATATATATATATATATATATATATATATATATATATATATATATATATATATATATATATATATAGATATAGATATATATATATATATATATATATATATATATATATATATATATATATATATATATATATATATATATATATATATATATATATATATATATATATATATATATATATATATTATTGCGCTCCAGTCGGATTGAGCTGGTGAAGGTTTATATCCAAAGGGTGGTTGGAGTTCATTGCTCATGTAATGCCAGTCACGGATGAGTGAGGCTGGTCACTCTCATCTTAAATGTCGAGACCAACTGCCTAGCCCCGGGCTCCTACAATCGTCATGGGGCAATGTAGAATTGGATATATATATATATATATATATATATATATATATATATATATATATATATATATATATATATATTATATTATATTATATATATATATATATATATATATATATATATATATATATATATATATATATATATAAAATTATACCCGCATGCCAGGGCATTATAAGGAATGGAAATAGGGATAGAAGTAAGAATGTCCCATACTACACCAAAATTTGTGACTGAGTAGGTATACAAAGCAGAAAATAGCAAGTCATTGGGTCTGAATGAGGGAATAATACAACAGTTAACAATGTGATGGGATAATGAATCAGCCATAGGAGCGTTACAAAGTTTGCAGGGATTTTAGGCGGCCGGTCGCCCAGTGACTTTCCCCAGGTAACGATACCTGGAGGAGACAGCAGAGAAACCTATCTATCTATCTATCTATCTATTGCCAGACGCCTCAATCCCGTTTGGGGTGGCCACAAACAAATCGCCTCCAAGTCGCCGTCCCCCGCCATTTCACTGCCCTGCTCCCAACGCACACCCCCCTCTCTCATACACCTCTCCACCCCATCTCTCCATCTCATCCTCGGCCTCCCCCTCCCTCTTCCTCCCTCCACCTCACTCATATACACTCTCTTTGTCAGTCTTTCACCCTCCATCTTCTCCACATGGCCAAACCACCTCAGTGTGTTCCTCATAACGCTTCCTATCACATCCACATCCACACCACAACGCTCCTTTATATCCAAATTCGTCAGCCTGTCTCTCCATGTGACTCCACAGGCTCCTCTTAAATAACTCATTTCCACTGCTCTCACTCTTGACTTGTGTCCTTCCAACAACGTCCAAGCTTCACTTCCGTACGTTAGAGTTGGTATCACAATACTGTCATGTAGTAACTTTTTCACTTCCATGCTCACTTCTCTGTTTCTTATCACTGCTTTCAAAGAACCAGCAACCTTTCTTCCCTGCTGTACTCTTTCAAGCACTTCACCCTCCAAACCTCCATCCTTACTCATCACACTACCCAAGTACTTAAACGTACTCACATTTTCCAATTCCTCACCATCCAACCTCGCTGTACATTCACCGACTTCACCTCTCTCAAAGACCATCACTTTACTCTTCCCTACATTCACCTTTAGATTCCGTTTCTTACACACTCTTCCAAACTCATCCACCAAGCCTAGCAGCTACCCCTTCTTCTTCACTCAACAACACAGTATCATCTGGAAACAACAGTACAGGGAGTTTCCAAACACTATCCTCTCTCACCAGGGCCACTCCAACATCCACTACCCTACTTTGTACCTCTTATTACCCCATCCATGTACAGATTGAACAACCATGGGGACATGACACATCCCTGTTTCAACCCAACTTTCAAAGAGAAAAATTCACTTAGTTCACCATCCACACGCATTGCAGCCTTCGCACCATCGTACATACTCTTCACAGCATTCAGCAACTTCCCATCTACTCCATATATTCTTAACACTTTCCACAATCCTTGTCTATCCACCCTGTCATATGCTTTCTCCAAATCCATGAAAGCCGCATACAACTTCTTTCCCTTCTCTAGAAACTTTTCCACTAAAGATCTAAAAATGAATATCTGATCTACACAACCTCTTCCCTTCCTAAAGCCTCCCTGTTCTTCTCCAACTAATTTCTCTGTTCTTTCTCTAACTCTGTCAATAAGTATCCTACCATACACTTTTCCTATTATACTAAGAAGACAAATGCCCCTATGATTACCACACACTTCTTTTTCCCCTTTTCCTTTGTACAAGGGAATAATTATGCCTGACTTCCAATCCTCCGGGACTCTACCTTCCCCCCAGGCCAATCTGCACATCTTCCACATCCATTCTACTACTATCTCTCCCCCATGCTTCAGCATTTCACCACACACTCCATCAATTCCTGGGGCTTTCCCCGATTTAACTTTCTTCATTGCTTCCACAAGTTCTATCCTACTGATTTCTTTGTCTTCTCACCCCCCTCCTTCTCCCAGTCATTCCCCAGCCACTTATACTCGCATTACTTCCATCCTCTATGTTCAACAATTCCTTAAAGTGTTCTCTCCATCTGCTCACTTTTTCTCCCTTCTCCACTAGTAATCTACCATTTTTATCTTTCACTCCCCTGCTAACTTCACTTCCACCCTGTCTTACTCTTTTCACCTCTTTCCAGAACATTTTCTTAGAGTCCCTCCACGTTACACTCAAATTCCTTCCAAATTCCTCATCCACTCTCTTCTTACTCTCTCTTACTAATCTTTTCACCTCTCTCTTTCTTTCTACATATAACTCTCTCTTCCGCCTCTCAACTTCTTCCACGCCCCTATTTCTCATCCATTCATTGTACGCTTTCTTCTTTTGTGCCACAGCCTGCCTCACCTCTTCAGTCCACCACGCTGTTCCTTGCACCCCCCTCCGTCTTCTCTTCCTTCCACACACCACATCACATGCCGCACATATTTCTTCTGTAAATATCCTACACACACCTTCCACGTCTCCCATCTGCTCCAATTCATATTTGCCCAATCATTCCTCCACTTCTCTCTTATACTCTGCCTTTTTCTCATCCTCTTGTAACCTTTCCACTCTCCTTACAACTACTCCTTCCTCTCGTCTTTCCCTTCTTCTGTTCCTCCATCTTACTTGAATTCTAATTCTGCCCACCACCAAGTAGTGGTCAGAAAGTCCACTCCCCCAACCTCTATAAGCTCTTGCATCCATTACACATCTTCGCATCTTTTCATCCACACGCACATAATCAATGATTGCCTTCCTTTCATTCAGTTCACCACCCACCTTTCTCATCGCTCGCCATGTATACCTGTGGATCATTTTATGCCTGAAGAGGGTATTGGCTATCACCAACCCCCTCCCAGCACAAATGTCCACTAACGCACTCCCATTCTCATCTATCTCAGCAGGCACACCCCACTCACCAACTATTCCATCCACCTTCACATTCCCAACTTTACCATTCATATCACCGATCAAAAACACTCCCATTCCTTCCAAACTTTTCCATGCACACTTCTACATTTGTCCAGAACTCTTCTCTCACTCGTCTAGCACGATCTTGCGTTGGCACATACACACACACAATCGCCCACATTTGTATTCCAACTTTCAACTTTACCCACACAATCCTTGACCCAACTGATCCATACTGTCTTATGCTCTTCTTCCATCTTTTACTCACAACTATACATACTCCTTCTTTTGCCCTCTCATTCTCACCTACTCCTGCACATATACCCCATCCATACTACCATTCTCTCACACTCTCACCTCACCATTTCGTTTCAGTATTCCACATACATCCACTTTCGCACCCTCAAGCACCTGGACAATCTCTCTCTCTCTTTCACCTCATCATTCGCTCCCCTTACATTCCACGTTCCGATAACCATGTCCTTTGTCCGGTCCTTGGTCGTCAACTTTCGGTCAGTCCTTGTCCGAGGCTTATTGTTTTTTTGTTTTTTTAGTTAGTTGTTTTCCGTGGAGGGGCACTAACCCTCCGCCAACCATTTTAGTCGCCTTTTACGACAAGCAGGGATACAGGGGGAGTATTCTTGAAAAAAAAAAAAAGCCTACTCCCAGGGGTAGGAAGAATTATATTTTGTCTATTTAGGTTCTTCATTTACCATTCAGTACAATCCCCAAGATTCTGGGGAACACTGTAGCTGAAGGCCACTTTGTCTCTCAGTAACCCTCACATTACTCTTTTCTACATTTACACTCAAGGCACGACGCTCACAGACATCAGCAAAACTCTGCACTAGTCTACCAAGTTCTTGTCTGGTTTTTGCAAGCAGTACTGCATCATCAGCATACAACAATTCTGAGATATTCTATCCATCACCATTCATTACCAATGCCATCCCCCTCTCCATTACTCGTATTCTTACTTCTCTCATGGCCCCATCCATATATATATTGAACAACCATGGGGACATCACACAACTTTGTCGCACGCACACACAGATCGTGAACAATTCTCTTAGATGTGCATTAGCCCTTACTCATGCTTCACTACCATCATAAAACTCTTGACGGCACCTAGCAGCTTACCATCTACACCGTACATGCGCAAAACTTTCCACAAACCTTCTCTGTCCACTGTGTCGCATGTTTTTCCAAAACCATGAATGCCATAAACACGTTATGGTCCTTCTCATAAGCCTTCTGTGCTATCTACCTCACTGCAAATAGTTGATCCACACATCCTCTGCCACTCCTAAAGCCACCCAGTTCATCACTCACTAGGACTTACGATATCTCTCTTACTTTCTCAATAATAATTCTTTCATATACCTTCCCTACCACTCAATAAACTTATGCCACGATAATTCTTGCACTCACTTCGCTCACCTTTAATTTTATACAGGGGTACAATCACAGACATTTTGCACTCTGCTAGCACAATTTCACTCCTCCATGCCTTCTTACTTATCTCCAACATGCACTTCAATCCGCTCTCTCCACTACACTTAACCATTTCTTCATGCACCTCATCAACCCCACTTGCTTTCCAATTTTTCAGCAACTTCACAGCGTTCTACACCTGTTCGAGTGTCACGTCTCCTGGCACTGCATTCCTTCTCTGTTCACCCCGAGACCCAATCATGTTTACAGTCGCTCTGCTCTCTGTGTACCCATTCATCAGGCTTTCAAAATACTCTTTCCATCTGGTTCTTACTTCAACCCGATGGGTTAACAATCTACCACCTACATCCTTCACACCATCACATTTCTTTCCACTTTCACTTCTACATTTCTGCACCTCTTTCCAGAATAACTTCCTATTTTCAGAGCAGTTTGCATTCATTTTTCTTCCTAGATCATCATTTACCTCCTTCTTTTTCCTCCTCACTAGTCTCATAACGTGCTTCTTGCTCTCAATATATTCAGTTCTTTTTTCAACTGAATCCCTGTCCTTGTAACCACTCTGGCCACTTCTTCCTCTTTTCCTCTACTGCTCGCTTGATCTCTTCATCCCACCATGCCGTACTGTACCTTTCTTTTGCCACACCACGCACCGTTTTAGCATTCTAACTAAGCAGTCCCTATATGCATTCCACAGACTGTCCAGATCCATTTCATTCCAATTCACTGATTCTAACTCCTCCCCTACTTTGGCCTTGTATTCATCTGCCATTTCTCTGATCCTCAGCTTCTCGAATTAGTCTTTCTCCATGACTGCTCCTCTCTCTCCTGGTCTACCTCACTCCTCACAGCTGAATCTTGCATAGCACAATATATGATCTGACAGACCTCCACATAGTCCTCTCACGGCCCTCGTATCAGCAACCATTCCCAGCATCGACCTCTCTATGAGCACGTAATCAATCAGGCTCCTTTAAACACGATCCCCGTTCTCTCTATACCATGCATATTTATGTGCATCATTGTGTTTGAAATACAAGCTACAAAATAATGTCCAACCTCCTCTCCTGATGCATATCCTTCAGTCGCTTCCCATTGTCATTTTTTCCTGGTACTCCATTACAACCCATTATGTCATCCTCAGGATATATATATATATATATATATATATATATATATATATATATATATATATATATATATTTATGTATATACTCCATTACAACCCATTATGTCATCCTCAGGATATATATATATATATATATATATATATATATATATATATATATATATATATATATATAAAATGTTCCATCATTGTCCTAGTGCCAGGGCATTACAATGAAAGGAAGTAGAGGTGAAGGGTGAGAATGTCTTCGAGTTCATCAAGATTTCTGATGATGTAGGTCCACATGGAAGAAAACAATTGTCCAGGAAGTCTAAAGGGGACAATAACTGGGGAGTTAACGATGTGATGGGATAATGCTTTATCCATGGGACTGTAATAGAGTTTATATGACCTGTTGGTGGCCAGTCGTCCGGTGACTTCCCCTGAGGTGCGATACCCCAGGTAAGTGTGGGCAACGGCCCCATCACAGCAGCGGGTGAGGGTGCGGTGCTTGCCATAAGTGTGTCTCACGCCAAGGTACTTGTCATAATGCTGGATGGTGACACTAATGGGACGTTCAACATCAGTACGCTTGGCTAGGTCCTCCGTGGACTTCTCAAGAAGGATTCTACAGACAACTGTTGTGGACACAAGGAGGTGGATGGTAGCTGGGGGAGGTTAAAGACGCTCGGGCAGGCGATCAGCCTGGTAGTGGCGGATGTGACCAACATGGGCTGTGATCCAAATAAAAGAAACTCTGAGACCAAAAGCATGAGCTTGATGGAAGAATATCAACCAGTCGGGAGGAAAAAGATGGAGCAGGAGACAGAAATGTGATCAGACACTGTGTGGCAAAGTAGACTCCAAGCGTATGAATGTGACTGGTTATGGGACGTAGATTGATTTCAGGGAGCATGGTGACAACTCTGGCAGACCTGGGGCAGTGAAAAATGAGACACATCGCCCGATTTTGTACGACTTCAAGTGGTCACGCTGTGCTGGGGGGACAAGAGAGATAGAGGGATAGCATGATAATCAAGAAGGGAGCTAATTTATAGCAGATAAAATGATCGAGCGATGGGGATGCTAACCCCATGTGAGTAACAAGTGAGCATGCAAAGGAGTTTAAGTCTGCGGTGGAGGAGGGTGTAGATAGTGGAGACACACTGGCAGGGGTTAAAGAGGGAAGAGAGAGGAATTCCAAGGTATGTATAATCCTGCACTACCTCAAGATGAGAGCCGAGGAGGGTTATGGTTGTGCATAAGTGAAGTATCAAGTTTTTTGTTTGGTTTTAGCAGTGCTGATAGTCAACCCACAACCAGATGTAGCTTGGCCGAACATAACTAGGAGACATTGAAGAGTGACAGGAGAAGAGCAGTCATATCATCAGCATAGGTTAGGATCAAAGAGGAGTCAGGGATTGGACCTAAAAGACGGAGGAATCTATTCATGAGAAGATTGAAGAGAAAGGGGCTAAGTACCCCACCCTGAGGTGTGCCAAGACTGAAGCGTTGGTAACCACTAACCGCCCCACAAAACAGAACCCGAAAGTGACGATGGGACAGGTAGCTTTCCAGCCAGCAGAGCAGGTGGCCAGAGACACCCAGGCGGGCAAGTTCGTTAAGGATGACGTCAAGGTTTGTAACGTCAAATGTAGCTTTGAGGTCAATGAAGGCAGTACAGGAGCAGGATGTAAGTTGAGTGAGTAATAGGCTAGTGCAAGGAAATGTTGTGTGCTACAGCATGGGAGGAAACCAAAGAGATTTGGAGAGAGCTGGTCCTGAAGAAGATCACAGAGCCTTGCTGAAAGGAGGACTTTGCAGATACAGGAAGTTAGAGAAATGAGATGGAAATCAGAAGAATTAGCTTAGGGGTGGCGATTGCTACGGGTCCATTCTGCAGACTGCCTTCAGAAAAACCGATGTTGAACTGTGTAAGTAAGAGATTGCCAGGGACTTGAGCAAAGAGTGTTAGCGTGGCGTAGGTGATCCCATCATCATCCGGAGCAGTTGCCATGCCTTGCAATAATGCAAGGCGTAACTCATCATCAGTGATGGGATGATCATCGAGGGCAGAGGGCGTCAAGTGAGCCTCTGCAATACATGCTACCCTGTTCCTGCTAGCAGCCGAGAGGCGAGCCTTGATGGGGAGAGGCAGGGATGTAGGGATGTCAGTTGAGATTCGGTGAACCATTTGTCAACTAGGTTTTTGGCATATTCCACAAGATTGTGGTGGATAGGAGGGAAGGGGGACTCACGTGACTTAGATCGAGAAGTGTGTGCATTAATATGCTGGACAAAGTCGTTCAAATACTCCTGGGTCGGTAGGCCTATTTATCACAAAAAAGCACTCACATCTCCCTAATCATTCACAGTTGTGAAAACTTCCTAGGAGTTATTTACCAACACTCTCAGAGAATCTCACAACTGTGATTATGAATACTCCTAGGACTTGCTGTGTGAGTGTGAAAACGTGGTACTCTTAATGAAAATGCGCGACCTGCAGGTCGTCAAATAATCTTGTCTAACGGTTATTTAGTACAAATATTGGATTATAAATTCAACTAAGAGTACTGATAAGCAAATCTTGACTTTATGTCGATTTTCGGAGATTTATCGATATTTATATTCCAATATACAATTATTATTGGCAACAACATACCGTTTCCGTCTGAACGCTTCACGTTTGTGTACTCGCACACAAAATAAACAGTGGTTACCACCACGGAAGCATACACCAATTCAGTGTGAGATGGATATGTAGCACTCTTCCCAGCCCCATCCACTTGCTATTTCTTATTGTTGGTGTATTATTTTAACATTCTTACATGAATCAGTTAAACTTGAAAAGTCATACTCACTCTGTTCCAATCATTGTGTGGCATAACCAACCGAGCAAATAGCAAGCATTGTTCTGAAAAACAGCCCATAGGAGTAAGCATCGAGCTGTACCGTGTACAGTACTTCTAATATACTATAGCACTAGCCATGTGTGTGTGTGTGTGTGTGTGTGTGTGTGTGTGTGTGTGTGTGTGTGTGTGTGTGTTTTGGGCAGCCGAAACTACACATTCAAATCGCACCAAAATTGTCACAAAAATTGCAAAAAAAATCGCTGATGTGAAAAAACTTGGTCCCATCACGAAAAACTTGTAATATAATTAATAAGCGATCACATTTTGACCAAAAAACGCGCTTTCGGTGTCCGGCATAGGATCTCTGTAGAATTTTTGCCCATAGCTATGGCAGCGCAAGAGCCCTCCGCAGGAGCAAATGCGAGGGGCCCGTAGGGCCCAGGAGCACTTGTCTGATGGTATGTAGTAGACCTGTCAGGTGTTTTTAGTGCTGCCTGACTCGATATTCTACTCACATCCAACCAATGATTCCTAACAACCTGTTTAGGAATATTTGTGCCTCAGTGTCAGTGGTTTGGAAAGTGATGCAAAAGATGAATATCAATACATCCATAAACCATACTTATTAATTTAAAAAAAGGATTTATGATAAAAGTAAACATTATGCAATGTTATTCATTGTATTCAAGATTATCTTTGAATTTACTAAAATGGAAGAACTGGGGTGAATGTAATACATTATACAAAAGCTTAATGAAAATAATGTTAATAAAAAATATAGAAACTTAAGTAAGTGATGAAAACTCTTCTATTACAACAGTGTTATGCACTGTGTTCAAATGCCTTAGATTTTACAATAAGAGAAGAACTGTGAGCTGAAGGAAATGCATTCAAGAAAAGCAATATGAAATTACTAACAGCACACGTCACTACGAGGGCGAAAATTACTTGGACGACAGATTAGTTGTTGGTGTAGTCGATCAGTCATCTTGCCTCTCCAGCGCTTGTGAAAACTCCAAAGTCCTTGTGACAGCAACCCACTACTCACAATTGGGACCTACTCACAACTGGGACCCCGAGATGTGAAAATTCACAACGCTTGTGAGACTTGATAAACAGCTCCTAGGAGTTTTCATAAGTTTATGAACATTCACAAGACTTATGAATGGTCATA
Source organism: Coenobita brevimanus (assembly GCF_032717465.1). Classification (NCBI taxonomy): domain Eukaryota; kingdom Metazoa; phylum Arthropoda; class Malacostraca; order Decapoda; family Coenobitidae; genus Coenobita; species Coenobita brevimanus. The sequence continues at coordinate 36,758,451 of NC_137053.1, read as the reverse complement.
AGGAATTAGAAGCGTTGATAAATACTGGCCCCGGCGAATATTGTGTTTGAGGTCACGGGAGGACCTGGCTGCAGTGAGATACGAGCGGAGGTTGTCACCAGTGCAGCTATCTCGGTACAAAGCCACCGCTCGCCGCATGTCCTCCTCGCTGTCAAGTAGACAGCGATTCCGTACCCACTCCCCATGCTGGTGGGCAGGGGTTTTTGTATAGGTGACATGCAGCACATAATGATCATAGAAGGTCTGTACTATGGGAAATAGCAAGGTGTAAAGATCACTTGATGTGGTGAACGAATGACTAACAAACCAGGTGGTTAGCACGTCCCAGAAAGCGGTTTACAGTGGAATAGGGATATTGATCATTTACCCAGCATGGCGGTGCTGGGAGTGTAGGATGGAAATGGATGTGACAAGGATGGCATCGTGGTCGGAGATATGAGTAGGCACAATATCAACGGTGACAGCATGTTGTACAGTTGCGGAAAGGAGTTGCTACACCCCCTCTACTACCTTCCAACCCTACCCCCTGACCAAATGTGGCAGTGTGGCAGTAGTAGTGTAAGTTTCCATGAATGAATGGGCCTCGTCCTGTTACGTGGGACGGGAGTGGTGATTGGGTTTTGCTATTGTTGATGCCGTTAATAGTTTGCAGTATGGCCTTAAAAACAATTATGTGACTCCATGAATCATTACCATAATCAATAAATGCAAAGTGAATGCTAATACAAAAGGCTTAAAGTAATATAACAGTATGCTGCGCAGACAGTAGCCATCATACATCAGCCAACCTTATCACACCAACGTAGAGTCTGGTGAATTCGAGCTGCTGCTTTGTGCAAGCGATTCGAAACGTCCATGGACGACACGTATGAAGATTGATTATAAGGTTAATGCAAAATATATGCCAAATTACTGGTTGCAGTCCCTCTTCATCAATACAGATCAGACAATGATTATGCGGGTGACCGATAGGTGAGACCCGTGGTAGTGTAAGGAAATTTTGACAATATGATCAAATTATGATATGCAGTTTAAACCGAAAGGGAGGTAGCCGAGACAGGACGACACACTTCATTTACTCATCCATTCAAATACATTCATTCGCATCTTAGCCCCAATGGGAGAACGGATAGTCCCTCACTGCACCACACCGCACAAGGGTCAACTGCGGATTTCACTGATTGCATTGCGCAGTTGACCCTTGTGCGGTGTGGTGCGGTGAGGGAAAGTCCGTTCTCCCATTGGGGCTAAGATGCGAATGAATGTGTTTGAATGGATGAGTAAATGGGGAGTGTGTCGTCCTGTCTCGGCTACCTCCCTTTCCTTGGGGGAAGCAGCCTAGGTATATAGATAGATAGATAGATAGTTTAAACCTAAATGACACGCCTAGCAAATGCAAAGGAGACACATACACATCATGACAAGGAGTCAAATAAGCCCATTTGCAACGTTATTTCCAGTATAATGGACATCATTTTCTTAGGGTTATACACATATACTTACCCGCCATCGAACGTTGACATACCTGATATCTTGCGTCAACTCCTCCTGTATACAGCCTGTATTTATCATCATCATCATCATCATCATTAACCATTTAGAGTCCACTACTGAACAAAGGCCTCCCTTTTCCTTTGCATGAATTCCTTATTAGGGCCAGTCTGTGCCAGGTTTTGCCTACAATCTTCTCTATTAACTCCATCTCTTATATGGTCGTTTTCTACTACGCTGCCCATCTCGTGGAATCCAGTCAGTCAATCTTTTACTCAACCGGGTTTCCTATACTGCTACGTGATCTGCGCATACATATATACCGTATATATATATATATATATATATATATATAAAATTCAATTATACTTATCATTATATATCCAAGTGCATCCCCCGAATGAAACAAAAACATAGGTATGCCATGATTAGTATTTTCACCTCCTCTTGTCTTGCGAAACTTACTTACGTGAATCTTAATTCACGACTGAAATTATGATTATTTGTAGGCTACTAATACAGTATTGTCTTAATAAATATATGCAATACAGTCCCAGGCAACATATTTATAGATAAACTTAACGCGGGTTGCCATTGGTCAATCATTCCCCCTCCCCCCAAACCTAGGAAACAACTCCGCTGCTACCTCATTCTTCACTCGAAACAGTTGTTTAACCCACAACCTCATTAAACTCGTAAGTAGATAATATATACGGAAATCATTAGTCAAATGTTCATAACGTCAGCATTAGCACACCCGTATGTATAAATATCCTTTATCTATCCATATGTTGTTTCATGTATATATGACTGATTACATGTAGCACAATATGCTTAGGAGGTCAAAACAATGTAACACATTAACCCATTAGAATTTTATTAGATAATTATCTAATAAAATTATAATGGGTTAATGTGTTAATTATAATTATATAATGTTTTCCAGCGGAAGTCGCAAGGATTTATTGCCACCTGGCATACTATTTTTTTTCCTGCACACCTTTCTAAATACACTATACAATAGTTAATAAACAACTATCCTAACTGGTCAGTGTTACCACAATATAACACTGTTATCTATCTATCTATCTATTGCCAGATACCTCAATCCCGTTCGGGGTAGCCACAAACAAATCGCCTCCACATCGCCCAGTCCCCCGCCATTTCACTGCCTGCTCCCAACTCACACCCCTCTCATATACCTCTCCACTCCATCCCTTCATTTCATCCTCGGCCCTGTTATCAAAAGTAATAATATTTACATTGCTGATGTCCACGGCACCACATGACATTCATTCCCCTACATCCGACGCCCCATTCACCACACCCACACCACCTGGTCACACCATCGGCCACACCCATACAACCTCACATCCCATCCCCCACACCACCACCACTTCATACCCCATCCCCTACACACACACCCACACCACCTGAAACACACAAACACACACCACAACCATCTCACATCCACATCACCATCATTTCATACGCCATCCCCCCCACACACACTACTAGCACCTCACACCCACACCACCTGATCACCCCATCCACCACACCCAACCACCTCACATCCCATCCCCCACATAACCACCTCACATCCACACCACCACCACTTCATACCCCATCTCTCACATACACACTACCAACACCTCACACCCACACCACCTCACACACACACACACACACACACACACACACCACAACTTCCTTACATACACATCACCGTCACTTCACATCCCATCCCCCCCTACACACACACTACCAGCACCTCACACCCACACTATCACCACTTCGTATCCCATCCCACCACCCAAACACACTACCAGCACCTCACACCCCATCCCTCCCCACACATACCACCACCACTAATTTTATACTTAACACATAGCATATACTTCTTGTATATAGGTATTTGTGTATGTAAGCAGATTACATTTATTGGCAATGAACTTATAGGCCTACTCCTAACAAATCAACACTTTGTCCATCCATCACCATTTTCTATTACAGACTGTAACCTGCTGGGCAGGGACTACAGTAGACGTGGTTGTAAATAAGATGCCCATTACGACGGAACAGTTCCCACTCCTCCATGGTGTGTTGGAGGAGACGTTGGCGAGTTCGTTCCCTGAACTCCTCCCACGAGTTGACAATATTCCCCCAAACATTCCCAATGGGGTTGAGGTCGCATCCTTTTCTCGGCCACTGCAGCAATTCAATATCGCGTTGCTCAGCAAACCATGGGTGAACAATGCGCGCAGTGCGTATGCAATAATTATCCTGTGGAAATTTTGCATGAGATTAGGTAAACTGTGATAGCAGGTAAACAGACTATTATTGTTAGGGTAGGAAGTTGCGTCCTATCGTGAAATACTTATATGTGCTTTCATTACATAATATTCTGGGCTAATCCTGACCGGTGATCAGTATATCGAGATCATGGAGGAGGTGATGGTGCATTCTGTTCGCGCATATGCACTTCCGTATCTTGAACATATTATATTCATGACGGTATGTTACTTATGGTATGCATATAGGTATTTTAGTATTGCAGTGTTCTCCATTTTAATATATGTGGTCGGTGATGGCACCCATTATCCACTCACTCGATGTAGTGCTACCTTCAGGCGTTCTATAGTGAACGACAGGCAAAATGGTTATCCGTAATCCAGAAAATAAGTTGGATGGTGGCCATATAGCTAACAGTTAGACGCTTGGTGATCTAGTGAATTTCTTAAATCCAAGGAAGGTTGATATTAACTGCACTCACATAGTGCCAGTCAGGGGATGGCAAGTGGCCATTCGCACCTTAAATGTCTGGACTGCATAGCGTAGCCACGGGCCCCTACGCTCCTGATGGGGAACTGAAGCTGTAATGCATCAGAGGACTTTAATCTTGTAGCTCTGGCAGTTGTTAAATATTTAAGTTTAATACTGTAGCTTTATATCAGTGTAAATCATTGCATAAATCGTTTCAACTTCACGATACTTTGTAATACCTGTCGTTGACACTAAATTCATTTATTAATAAAGATTAAGCTCAGTCACGAGAACACATGTTAAATTAAACGGATTATCTTCGGATATTATATAACTGAAATAGGATTAGCCCAGGATATTATGTAATGAAAGCACTTATAAATATTTCACGTTAGGACGCAACTTCCTACCCTAATAATAATAGTCTGTTTACCTGGTATCACAGTTTACCTAATCTCATGCAAAATTTCCACAGGATAATTATTCCATACACACTGCGCGCATTGTTCACCCATGGTTTGCTGAGCAACGCGATATTGAATTGCTGCAGTGGCCGAGAAAAGGATGCGACCTCAACCCCATTGGGAATGTTTGGGGGAATATTGTCAACTCGTTGGAGGAGTTCAGGGAACGAACTCGCCAACGTCTCCTCCAGCACACCATGGAGGAGTGGGAACTGTTCCGTCGTAATGGGCATTTTATTTACAACCACGTCTCGTCCCTGCCCAGCAGGTTACAGTCTGTAATAGAAAATGGTGATGGATGGACAAAGTGTTGATTTGTTAGCAGTAGGCCTATAAGTTCATTGCCAATAAATGTAATCTGCTCACATACACAAATACCTATATACTATGTGTTAAGTATAAAATTAGTGGTGGTGGTATGTGTGTGTGGGGGGGGGATGGGGTGTGAGGTGCTGGTTGTGTGTTTGGGTGGTGGGATGGGATATGAAGTGGTGATGGTGTGGGTGTGAGGTGCTGGTAGTGTGTGTGTGTGGGGGGGGGATGGGATGTGAAGTGACGGTGATGTGGATGTGAGGTGGTTGTGGTGTGTGTGTGTGTGTGTGTGTGTGTGTGTGTGTGTGTGTGTGTGTGAGGTGGTGTGGGTGTGAGGTGTTGGTAGTGTGTATGTGAGAGATGGGGTATGAAGTGGTGGTGGTGTGGGTGTGAGGTGGTTATGTGGGGGATGGGATGTGAGGTGGTTGGGTGTAGCGGATGGGGTGATCAGGTGGTGTGGGTGTGAGGTGCTAGTAGTGTGTGTGGGGGGGATGGCGTATGAAATGATGGTGATGTGGATGTGAGATGGTTGTGGTGTGTGTTTGTGTGTTTCAGGTGGTGTGGGTGTGAGGTGCTGGTAGTGTGTGTGTGGGGGATGGGGTATGAAGTGGTGGTGGTGTGGGGGATGGGATGTGAGGTTGTATGGGTGTGGCCGATTGTGTGATCAGGTGGTGTGGGTGTGGTGAATGGGGTGTCGGATGTGGGGGAATGAATGTCATGTGGTGCCGTGGACATCAGCAATGTAAATATTATTACTTTTGATAACAGGGCCGAGGATGAGATGAAGGGATGGAGTGGAGAGGTATATGAGAGGGGTGTGAGTTGGGAGCAGGCAGTGAAATGGCGGGGGACTGGGCGACGTGGAGGCGATTTGTTTGTGGCTACCCCGAACGGGGTTGAGGTTTCTGGCAATAGATAGATAGATAGATAACAGAGTTATATTGTGGTAACACTGACCAGTTAGGATAGTTGTTTATTAACTATTGTATAGTGTATTTAGAAAGGTGTGCAGGAAAAAAAATAGTATGCCAGGTGGCAATAAATCCTTGCGACTTCCGCTGGAAAACATTATATAATTATAATTAACACATTAACCCATTATAATTTTATTAGATAATTATCTAATAAAATTCTAATGGGTTAATGTGTTACATTGTTTTGACCTCCTAAGCATATTGTGCTACATGTAATCAGTCATATATACATGAAACAACATATGGATAGATAAAGGATATTTATACATACGGGTGTGCTAATGCTGCCGTTATGAACATTTGACTAATGATTTCCGTATATATTATCTACTTACGAGTTTAATGCGGTTGTGGGTTAAACAACTGTTTCGAGTGAAGAATGAGGTAGCAGCGGAGTTGTTTCCTAGGTTTGGGGGGAGGGGGAATGATTGACCAATGGCAACCCGCGTTAAGTTTATCTATAAATATGTTGCCTGGGACTGTATTGCATATATTTATTAAGACAATACTGTATTAGTAGCCTACAAATAATCATAATTTCAGTCGTGAATTAAGATTCACGTAAGTAAGTTTCGCAAGACAAGAGGAGGTGAAAATACTAATCATGGCATACCTATGTTTTTGTATCATTCGGGGGATGCACTTGGATATATAATGATAAGTATAATTGAATTTTATATATATATATATATATATATATATATATATATATATATATATATATATATATATATACGGTATATATGTATGCGCAGATCACGTAGCAGTATAGGAAACCCGGTTGAGTAAAAGATTGACTGGATTCCACGAGATGGGCAGCGTAGTAGAAAACGACCATATAAGAGATGGAGTTAATAGAGAAGATTGTAGGCAAAACCTGGCACAGACTGGCCTTAATAAGGAATTCATGCAAAGAAAAAGGGAGGCCTTTGTTCAGTAGTGGACTCTAAATGGTTAATGATGATGATGATGATGATGATGATGATAAATACAGGCTGTATACAGGAGGAGTTGACGCAAGATATCAGGTATGTCAACGTTCGATGGCGGGTAAGTATATGTGTATAACCCTAAGAAAATGATGTCCATTATACTGGAAATAACGTTGCAAATGGGCTTATTTGACTCCTTGTCATGATGTGTATGTGTCTCCTTTGCATTTGCTAGGCGTGTCATTTAGGTTTAAACTATCTATCTATCTATCTATATACCTAGGCTGCTTCCCCCAAGGAAAGGGAGGTAGCCGAGACAGGACGACACACTCCCCATTTACTCATCCATTCAAACACATTCATTCGCATCTTAGCCCCAGTGGGAGAACGGACTTTCCCTCACCGCACCACACCGCACAAGGGTCAACTGCGCAATGCAATCAGTGAAATCCGCAGTTGACCCTTGTGCGGTGTGGTGCAGTGAGGGACTATCCGTTCTCCCATTGGGGCTAAGATGCGAATGAATGTATTTGAATGGATGAGTAAATGAAGAGTGTGTCGTCCTGTCTCGGCTACCTCCCTTTCGGTTTAAACTGCATATCATAATTTGATCATATTGTCAAAATTTCCTTACACTACCACGGGTCTCACCTATCGGTCACCCGCATAATCATTGTCTGATCTGTATTGATGAAGAGGGACTGCAACCAGTAATTTGGCATATATTTTGCATTAACCTTATAATCAATCTTCATACGTGTCGTCCATGGACGTTTCGAATCGCTTGCACAAAGCAGCAGCTCGAATTCACCAGACTCTACGTTGGTGTGATAAGGTTGGCTGATGTATGATGGCTACTGTCTGCGCAGCATACTGTTATATTACTTTAAGCCTTTTGTATTAGCATTCACTTTGCATTTATTGATTATGGTAATGATTCATGGAGTCACATAATTGTTTTTAAGGCCATACTGCAAACTATTAATGGCATCAACAATAGCAAAACCCAATCACCACTCCCGTCCCACGTAACAGGACGAGGCCCATTCATTCATGGAAACTTACGCTACTACTGCCACACTGCCACATTTGGTCAGGGGGTAGGGTTGGGAGGTAGTAGCGGGGGTGTAGAAACTCCTTTCCGCAAATGTACCACGTTGCTACCCAAGGATGAGATCGAGATAGCCTTCCCCGGCATGAGTGGGATGAGTGGGGAATGGATGCAGCTAATGGTTATTGGCAAAGTCATGGAGATGATGACCAGCAGGAGAAACATGGAAACCGCCAAATGACGGATGAGAGGCATAAAAATCGCCCAGGTAAAAGACGAGGAGCGGCGGGTAGGTAAAGTGGTGGTGTCACCCCCAATTGGACTGAGATAGACGTTGCTTATATACAAGAAGGCATCGTTGACAGTGATGAGAAATAAGTGAGAGGGAGGACTGAGAAGAGGTAGGTGATTTGGCAATGAGGGTGTGAGCAATAGAGGGACGAATGTATGTAACCAGGCTTGGCCAGAATGGGTATGGTAGGAGTGGTATCCCCAAAGCCTGGGTGTGGGTCTGGGTCGACGAGAGTGAGGAAAAGCCCCCTAAAAGCAGATAACAGCAGAGTGATAAGATGAAGTATAATGAGAAGAAAAGTCAGCCAGGCGTCACTGGAGGCTCCTAATGTTCTAAGATAACAGTTCGTATTATCTGGGTCTGGGAGCCATTAGGACCATGGGGGAGACGGAGACTTGCCACGAGAGGGTTGGGGAACGGATGGTTGAGGAAGTGGGGGAAAGGAAGAGTGAGGGGGGGAGGTAGCAGAGAGGGGTGTCCCATAAATATGTGCGGTTGCCGTGAAAAGGGAGGTAGGGGGAGGCCGGGGGAGGGAAGGGGGTGGCAGAGAGGCGAGGATGTAGGTATGGGGGAAAGGAGTGGATGAGGGAGTACAGAAAGAGAAGGCTTCTGTCAAACAGTGAGGGACAAGGCTGGGTGGTGATGAGATAGGAGGGAGGGAAGGAGCAGGGAAAACAGCAGGGGTGTGAGTTACATGGGAGTTGGTTTGTGAAATTGTGGGAGCTGTGAGGTAGACAGAGAAGGAATATTAAGGTGAGAGAGTACAAACGCCCAAAGAAGTGATGACCCGATTCCCAGTACCTTTCGCTCAGAAAGTGGTGTCTGGCAACTGCCAAGGCCAAGTTATATTTCCTATATTGCACACCGGAAAGAGCAGTATTTAGGTAAACAACTCCAAAAAACAATATACAAGTGCTTTTACAGTGTATATCTCGGATTACGGAAGAGGAAACCACCATATACTAAATATGAGGCTTAGCCGTACGAAAGAACGTGAAACGTAAGCCCTATCGCTCAACAGGGTGAGGGTTAAAATGCGGAGAAACTCGTAATAATTATTTTACATCCTAAATCAACAATACTAAAGGAAAATGTCTCATAAAATAAAACCCACAAGTAACGGTAATGTCAAAATCACGAGTGCCTTCAAATAAGAAAAATAATCATCTAAAAATATATTATTATCCACAATGAATTCTCTATGCTGGATGGTATTTACGCGTGAAAACCTTGTTTAATGTAAGATGGATCATCAACACGATCCTTCTGCCTGTCAGTGCAAGCAGATTATTGCTCTTTAATTGGCAACTATTGCAGCAAGACTGATATTCCGGCAGCTTAACATCGAGAAGACTGTTAACGAATAGATAAGCGATATAGAGAGAGTCAGAACATAGAAAATTTGCCAAATCCTCCTAACACAACACGAGACCAAGACAAACTATTGCATATGACCATGAACAACCCCTAACCACTAGAGTTGCTATCAAAAAGCAAATTAGTCTGCCGGTATTCAGTCAAGCTAGTGAAACCAGTGCAATTATTTGGGGAAAATTGATAATTTTTATTCACACGATGAAAATCCAACATGTAACAAAATATGCAAAGCAGTTTCATGAAAGAACTAAGCATGGAGAGGATGATAGTCAGAAACAAGAGTGCAACAATGAAGAGAACTAAAGACGAAAAGGATTGAATAAAAAAGGGGGGAGAGGTGGCAAAGGCCGAGACTGCCATTCACATCCATGGCCAGGTGTGGAACTACAGAAATCAGCTAGATTGGTCTCAAAAGTAGCAAAAATCCGCCAAGCTGAGGGAAATTAAGGAAAAAAAAAAAAGCTAGACAGAACTTCAAAAGAACACCATATGTACAGGAAATATTTATTTTTTACCAGTTAGATTGCTTTTTAGCGGGAAAATTGCTACATTGGTAACCCTGTTGGCATGACGCGGGACGACCTGTGGAAACGTGCCAGATGTAACTTTGTAATTATTGTTATCAACATAAGAAGCAACAAACGCTACTCTTATCTAATATATTAGCAAGCGTAGGTTTTTTACACCATTAATAATGTCTGCTGACCAGGCAAAGATGATTTCCATTTCCTGACTCGGAGTCAAGTACACGTTGCCAGATCTAGGAAGTTTGTCCAATACTTAAAGAATGCAAAGCGTAACTTTTCTTTTGGGCGATCGTAAATAAAAAATGAGACTGCGTAGTTCATCGTACTGTTGTTGCAGGAGTCACAGTTGATGGCCTGGTGGGTCGGGCTGGGTGTGTGGGGGGTGGGAGCATCTAGTTGCGGGGCACAGGGAGGGGCAGGGGCTTAGGGGAAAGGAGGAGGGGGAACCGGGGGCATGATGCAGAACCAGTACCGGTGTAGCGTTCAAATCTGACTCCCTCGCTAATCGTGACTCCTTGCGTTCATTGCGCATGCGCCTTCGGCTGCCAGACGTACGACTCATTCGCAGCAGAAGCCCTGCAGAGAGAAGAGTTAGCCGGATTGGTTATTTCGTACGTCAGTGGACTCGGGAATTTTGCCAACTAAATCCGTGCTGATATCACAATTCAGTCCCATAATTTTTATCACTTACTCTTACTTGCCATTATAAGGTCTCTTTCTCCTCTGAACCGTGTACAATGAGCCTAATTCGGTGGGCCAAAAATAAGGACGAATCCTGAGTAAACAAAAGTAGTTGCGTGTTGAGGAAGACAGATTACTCACTGATATTTTCATTTTGATTATAGTTATGACCCTATTAAAGCTATTACAAGAGATTTACATGGCTTACATGTAATTTCTTCGAAATTATGTGTGAACGTAATCAGTGGTTTCGTGATGGTTAACCCATTACCAATGATAACGAAGTTGCATAAGCTGTTGATCATAGTGAAGCATAGGTAGAAATGTCAATATATACGAAATAACAGAAACAAGTTACATATAGTACTTAAATGGAATTCCAAGAGATTTTTTTCAGAAACCATTTGACTGTCGATTCAGTAACTATAATTGTGGGAAACGTGCAGAAACCACGAGATATTGCACTGTTAATAAAGCATAATAACCAGTGAGTTTTCTTGTCATTGGCTGCCATCCCTCCTACTCACACACCCCATTTCATATAATTCTCTCCATTCCATCCCTGCAGCTCATCCTTGGTCTCCCCCTCTTACTCTCCAAATCAGACTCTCGACTAACTTCTTATCTTGGCCAAACCATCTCATTATTTGTACTGTCATATACATATTTTTTGTTGCAGATAAAAATAGCAACATTATACGTTTGGAAGGCCTCTTTATTTAAGTTGAACTGAACAGGTAAGAACCATTCTGATTTGCCAGAAGTGGGTTAATTAAACAGATGTGGAGTTTAGGTTGAAAGAAATTCATGGTTAAACACTAATACTAGTTATAATTTTCTTGTGGTGGTTGCATTTTATAACTGAACTGTAAGCCACTCTTTGTTTCACCTAAAACAGTACTCTGCGGGTAGCACTGCTGAACTTCAACCTTTCAGCATAGACTATTCACTTCTGGCCAACATTTTCACTAAATCAAATAAGTACTGGAGATTTGATATGGTAAGGCACACCACTGCTTACTTTTAGATTAAATGATCGAAGGTCCAAAGAGTCTAATGAATGAAGGCAGGAGCTGCAGGAGACAGAGAAGAACATACAAGAATGAAAAAAATAAATGGAAACAGGCAAGAGTTTTGAAGTAAATGGAAGTGTTCTTTGATAAATGATGTAATTATTTGCAGATGATACATTTCTTGGCGATGGTAAACAAATAGTGCTTGACATGAACTTTAGGAGCTGTATCAGAGAATCAAATTTGACAGTGTAAGAGAGCATCATTATTATTTTAGTGGAATGAAATTACGGACTGTCTAGTGATTTTGATTGGCCATTCAGAGAAATACACTGAAAATGGAGAAAAAGTGAGCAGATGGAGAGAACACTTTAATGAATTGTTGAGCATAGAGAATGAAAGTAATGCGAGTATAAGTGGCTGGGGAAAGGCTGGGAGAAGGAGGGAGGAGAGAAGACAGGAAGAAATCAGTAAGATGGAAGTTGTGGAAGCAATGAAGAATGTTAAAATGGGGAAAGCCCCAGGAATTGATGGAGTGTGTGGTGAAATGCTGAAGTGTGTGGGAGAGATAGCAGTAGAATGGATGTGGAAGACGTGCAGATTGGCCTGGGAGGAATGTAGAGTCCTGGAGGATTGGAAGTCAGGTATAATTATTCCCTTGTACAAAGGGAAAGGGGAAAATGAAGTGTGTGGTAATCATACAGGAATTTGTCTTCTTAGTGTAATAGGAAAAGTATACTGTAGGATACTTATTGACAGAGTTAGGGAAATAACAGAGGAATTAGTTGGAGAAGAACAGGGAGTCTTTAGGAAGAGAAGAGGCTGTGTAGATCAGATATTAATTCTCAGATCTTTAGTGGAAAAATTCTAGAGAAGGGAAAGAAGTTGTATGCGGCCTTCATGGATTTGGAGAAAGCATATGACAGGGTGGATAGACAAGGATTGTGGAAAGTATTAAGAAAAGCCCATATGGAGTAGATGGGAAGTTGCTGAATGCTCTGAAGAGTATGTACAGTATGAGGGTGCTAAGGCTGCAGTGTGTGTGGATATTGAACTGAGTGAGTTTTTCTATTTTAAGGTTGGATTGAAACAGGGATGTGTCATGTCTCCATGGTTGTTCAATCTGTATATGGATGGGGTTATAAAAGAGATACAAGGTAGGGCAGTGGATGTTGGAGTGGCCCTAATGAGAGAGGGCAGTGTTTGGAAACTCCCTGTACTGTTGTTTGCAGATGATACTGTGCTGTTAAGTGAAGACGAAAGGGAGCTGCAAGGTTTGGGGGGTGAGTTTGGGAGGGTGTGTAAGAGACGGAATCTAAAGGTGAATGTAGGGAAGAGTAAAGTTATGGTCTTCGAGAGAGGTGAAGTCAGTGAATGTATAGTGAGGTTGGATGGTGAGGAAATGGAAAATGTGAGTAAGTTTAAGTACTTGGGTGGTGTGATGAGTTAGGATGGAAGTTTGGAGAGTGAAGTGCTTGAAAGGGTACAACAAGGAAGAAAGGTTGCTGGTTCCTTGAAGGTAGTGATAAGAAACAGGGAAGTAAGCATGGAAGTGAAAAAGTTATTACATGACAGTATTGTGATACCAACTCTAACGTATGGAAGTGAAGCTTGAACGTTATTGGAGGGACACAAGTCAAGAGTGATAGCAGTGGAAATGAGTTATTTGAGAGGAGCCTGTGGAGTCACATGGAGAGACAGACTGACAAATGAGGATGTGAAAAAACGTTGTGGTGTGGATGTGGATGTGATAGGAAGCGTTAGGAGTAACGCATTGAGGTGGTTTGGTCATGTGGAGAGGATGGTTAGAGACTGACAGAGAGTTTATGTGAGTGAGGTGGAGGGGGAGAGAGGGAGGGGAAGGCCGAGGATGAGATGGAGGGATAGAGTGGAGAGGTATATGAGAGGGGTGTGAATTGGGAACAGGTCTGTGAAACGGCGGGGAACAGGGTAAGTGGAGGCGATTTGTTTCTGGCCACCCCGTATAAGGGATTAAGGCATCTGGCAATAGTTATATAGATAGACAGATATTATTTTCAAGATGTACAACAAGGAATGGGGCTTAGCTAGGTAGGGGTAAGGAGAGACCAGCAGGAATTGACAAATAAAGGCCAGTGCATGACAGTCCACTAAAAACAATTCCACTATGTGTAGAAGGAAAGGATGAATATTATTGAGTCATGAGTGGGAGCCATGTTAATAAGTCATATGAACTAGGTTGTGGATTAACATGAAGATGCCCAGGCAAACCAATGAAGTTTACAGTGTTATGTTGGTGTGGAAGCTTCAGAAAGATCCACAAGGGATGCTTTGACGTGGTTCATCAATACAGAGTTAACAAAGGGTGATTTAAACTAGGAGAGTGTATGTGTAAAGAGGATGGATTGAGAGGAACAGAAATACTGAAGATGAGGTGAAGGGATAGAATGGAGAGATATGTGAGAGAGATCTAGGACACCTAGATCTGGCATCCGCTGACTGGAGACAGATTGGCATGGAGGCAGTTTAGCTGAGACTGCTCATCAGAGATTGGGGAATCTGTTTGTAGATACAGCTGGTGAAGTTTCCCATTATTTCACCAATAACAACTTACAGGGGGAGGTCTGTTTATTCTGGTGAAAGCTTGTACTGTATGAAGATGCTCTTTTGTTGGGTGTAATATAAGTGGTACCTAATTTCTACATAAGAAGTGAGAATTCCATGGTTGTAGGTAAAACCTTCACTGTGAACTAAACAAAAATTATCTGCAGGACATAATTTCCATTTTAAAGAACCCATTGGTAATGCAAGGTTCCTTGGTATACAAGGATGAGTAATGTACGATATCTGTTGACCTTCATTATCCGTATATATTATTTTGCTGTAGTAAACACTACTGGAAGTTTTATCAGTGCCATGTAATTAAACTTCCATTATACTGTATATATTTTTAATCATATTTTGCTATGGTACACACTAGTAAATGTTGTACCAGTGCCATATCTTTATACTTTCATTAAATATATCAGTATTCACCAGCCTTCAGGACCTGTTCCACACCATCTCTCTTTGCTGAACCTTTTCAGTGTTTTCAGTAACACAGAGAGTAGGCCAGCATACACTCATAAACCAAACCCCTATTTCCAACAGTTTCCACCACAATACATGCATGTTAAGAACCCACATGTATTTCCTTCCCCCTTTATTATTATGAATGGAGAACACCTGTAAGTTGGTGTATGGATTATTTTTTAATTAATTTATTTTTCCTTCCTCTGTTCATCTTCTTAAAGAGAGAAATAATACATTTATTTTGTACAGACGGTTGGAAGTTGTACCAGTCCTAGATCTTTCTGTTTTCATTAAATAAATTATTACACTCCTTCTTCTGTCTTTCTTTTCTTTTCCTTCTGCCTATGGGTGACTCAACACTGAGTGACAAGCGACGTGGTTTCCTGTACACCAGGAAACCGTTTACTATGCTGAGTGGTAACCATAAAACCTAATTAAGGTTTAGTGCTTAATTAAGGCGCTCCAATCAGATTAAGCCTGTGTAGGATTATATCCAAGGAGTGGTTGGGGTTTATTGCTTGTGATGCCACTCAGGGATGAGTGAGGCTGGTCACTCTCGTCTTTAATGTCAGGACCAACTTGCCTAACCCTGGGCTCCGCTCCTGATGGGGCAACATAGGACTGGATGATGAATGGATGGAAATACTGCACATTATTTCTTTACTTTTGTAACACTAGTGGAAGTTGTACCCATGCCATATCTTTATGCTTTTATTAAAAATATTAATATAAATTGCTCTAGTAACCACTTGTTGAGTGACCAATTCATATTGCCTAACCTTTGGTTAGGTTGTTATGCTAGGATGCTTTACACTGGAGTGTGTAGCCTATGACTGGGTGCCTCCATTCTTGCTTATCCCGTTTGCCTTGTAAGTGTGTTTTTCTTTAACTAGGCCTGTTATCTCAATTTCAGCCATCTTCATTGTATTTTTCTGGTACAAATTTTGCCTGATTACCATTTTTCTCAAACCTTTCCTACTATAATTTATTTTCATTTATGCAAATACTCATGCTTGTAAATATAGGCATATTCATGCCATCTTTCCATTCTCCTTAAGTAGGGTTCAAATCTTTAAACTAACAGGTCATACTCATTCCACCAGACAGTCCTTTGAACCTGAATTTGATAATGGAAGAAGGGGAATAACAGTTTCCCGGGGCTAGCCCCTATCAGATCATATAGCCCTGGTAGGTGACAGGTGGATGCTACCCCTCTCGGCAAGGCAGCTACTAGGCATGGCTCGAACTCATGACCCCCCCTTAGTTCTGAGCCTGACGCTCTACCACTGAGCCACTCTGCCCCCAAATAATGGAACTTTGACTGGAAAACCAATTGTCATATTGCACTAGTCATTTTAAATGTCCAAACAGGGAAAGTACAGGGAGAAGATAGTAAAACAAACTTCATAATCATAATTATTTTTATTTATCTGTGACTTAAGAAAATGTATGTAACTACCTGAATGTTGAATTGAGCAAGCAAAGAGGAATAAGATTATTGGAGTAGATGCATGAACAGAGGTACTGATATACTATCCATAAGCACAGTACCAGATGGTGCACCCAAGCTGCCTCAAAGTGGTTGCTGACAAACAAAATAATGGTCCTCCTACTGTGCAATTCCCGAAAAAATCAATTTCCAAAAGGTCGAAATGCTGGCTTTCCTAAAAAATTTTGATGAAATCAGTTTACTCAACAAATTTTTGTAAATACAGTATCATATGTATCCCCCCCCCCCCACACACACAGACACACTGATAACAACAATAAAAATTCCTTGCTTTGTCTTCCAGCATAAACTGAGCTTTAGTAGTCTGTAGACACCCAAGCCAGTTTTTGTTCATAATTTTTTGTTGTGGGATTTTTTCACCCCAGGAAGACAACATTTTCATTGTTTACTGATAAATTTTCACACCAGAACCATGACTGTGAGATAAAGTACAGTATAGTATATATACTGTGATCTCTGAAGGGAATGCCAAGCAATTGGATGTTTATACATAGATGTGATGGTAATGATTAAGAAATAGTTTTCCAAGATTTTTAAATTTCCATAAGCCTCTTGATCCTGAAAATTTCTGAATTTGGGAATTGTACTGTAGAACTGTATTGGTCACCACAATATCACAACCATGCAGGACCTCATCAACCCACAAATTATAAATACAGTGTACTTTCTTTTTTTCTTTATTTTACACATGACAGAGTGCAAAACGCATTGCATAATTTCATACTCATCACACTCATCAGACTCCCTTCTTTTTCCAAATAACTCCACAAACATCATAATCTCTGAGGTATATACAGTAATCCCTCTACTATCCGCTGTAATAGAGCCAATGGCATGTCCGGAAAGTTGTCCCATCCGGAAAGTGGGCCCCTGGCTCCTGGACTGGTACTTAAGGACCCTAACCCAGCCTAACTTTGAGAGCCACCTAAATAACTCCCTACCAGACATGCATAGCACCTATTGAAACCTATTTAAGACCCTATTCACACCAATAATGGACATAAAGCATGAAATAAATGAAAAGGAACCGAAGAATGGGGAATTAGAAGTGATTGTACCTCAGCAAGGGAACTTACAGAACGTCTGTGGCCGCCTTCTCTAAGGTTTTGGCAGTGGTGAAAATGCTCTTGAAGCACGTACAGTAATCCAGTGTTGTGTTGCACTTAATTCTTTGCACTGTGAGTTATAATTGTTTAACACTGCACATTGTTCTTAATTGCACCACGCCAGTTTCAACTGCCAATTTGCACTCCACAGTCAATCCTTTGCACTCTAAATTCTAATTTCTTAACACTGCACAACACTGTAAATTCCCGTGTGGGCTAGTGGCGAGGTATTGCAGTTTATTCACTGTTTATTCACAAAAAATGAGCATGTGGGGCTTCCATAGCGATGAGCATCTACACGCGATCGAAGTTAGGCAGTAACTGTTGGAGTGTTGGGCTGTTGGTGACGGGGAAACAGAGTTGCCAGATCGCAATGGCCACATTACCAAACTCCTCAATTTTCATTACCAAATTTAACTTTACCAATTCGTAAAGCTAGCATTTATTCTTCACTAATTATATATATAAGTGGAAATACATGTAATCACTCTTCTTATAATTAACAGCATGTTGATTATTTTCACACTATGTGGGCTACCAGATTAATCAGGGAGAGCAAACAATCCACCATCTCCATCCTGTGTATTCTCATACATGTGAAAATCCATTTGGTAATGCATTATTCTGATTCATTACCAAACAAATTTTTCGTTACCAAATTGGCCCATATTTGGTAATGAAAAATACCAAATGGCAACCCTGACAGGGGAGGGGGGAGGGAGGAGGAAGGAAGGGGTGAAGGGTCCGTGGTGCGACAGCTGTTCAGCGCCATGAGGCAATTTCAAATTACGGGTAGGAAAAAATTTGGATTTTGTTGGGATTTTCTCTTTTTTGGGCCATTTTTGGGTTCCGAAGGTCCAGGACCACAATGTCCGGTAATTGGGGTGTCTGGAAAGTGGGCGTCCAGATATTACTGGGATTACTGTATTCCTTCAAGATGATCATTTTTTTTAAATGTGACTTGTATGAGAGAAAGTCTTACACACTCTCCCAAACTCACCCACCAAGCCTTGCAGCTCCCCTTCGTTTTCACTTAACACCACAGTATCATCTGCAAACAAATGTACAGGGAGTTTCCAAACACTGCCCTCTCTCATTAGGGCCACTCCAACATCCACTACCCTACCTTGTATCTCTTATAACCCCATCCATATACAGATTGAACAACCATGGAGACATGACACATCCCTGTTTCAATCCAACCTTCAAATAGAAAAACTCACTCAGTTCACTATCCACACACACCGTAGCCTTAGCGCCCTCATACATACTCTTCACAGCATTCAACAACTTCCCATCTACTCCATATGGGCTATACTTAATACTTTCCACAATCCTTGTCTATCCACCCTGTCATATGCTTTCTCCAAATCCATGAAGGGCGCATACAACTTCTTTCTCTTCTCTAGAAACTTTTCCACTAAAGATCTAAGAATAAATATCTGATCTACACAGCCTCTTCCCTTCCTAAAGACTCCCTGCACTTCTCCAACTGAAAAAGTGGAATAGTTCTGGGAGCGTGCCCATATTCCAGTTCGACAAACATGCAATTCCAAGAAAAAATTAGAGAAGATTTTGCTTCAATGACAATCTCTTAAGAAGAACAAGGGCAGGACAACACCAGAAGGCGGTGGCTTAATCGGTAGAGAGGTGGCCTGTAGTCCTAACGGACCTGGGTTCAAATCCCGGTGGGACAGGGAACAGCTGAAGGATTTGAATTTCATAAAAATCAGACTACTGATCTACCAGAAGACCCGCCAACATGTCGTAAAAATGTGGTGCCCGATCCCTTTTACTGGAGGTTGTTGTTTGAGGCTGACTTACAACGAGCACCACAATTATATCTCTAGGGTTCGTTCGACCCTTATCCTGATATTGTTGGACTAACTGTGGAATCGTTTGGGATCCGAGATTATTCAGAATTGTTTTAATTCTTTCTATCAAATATCACACATAAGGAAAATTGACCATTCAGAATAATTACTAACAGAAAAGAAATTTGGTAGTTTGATCGTGAGTAGTGTAACAATAAAAGAATTTTTAGGGAGCGTAACAATAAGAACTTTGGGTAGCGTGACAATGCAATAACCGTACTTTATACTCGCAAAACCGATTCAGCACAGGGGTCGAAAACAATTCCCACCAAGGCATGAGGGTTATGAGAAGTTATACATGATTTGAGAGATAGAGAGGAATGACAGTGAAACTCAATAAACTTTGAAAAATGCTGAATTTTACTAATATCTCTCCTTTCTTTTAATCATAATACATCATCCTATTCAATTTCCTAATAAATGACAACTTCAATTGATCTTTTTTCTCTAAGAAATAAAACTTTATTTTTTTGAGAGAATTCGATTTTTTTTTTTTTTTTACTCAATCACACTTTTATTTATTCACATTTCACCGGATTTTCTCCACAACGAATTTTATACAGGCCCATATACTTCAGTTAACCATCAAATGATTTTACTCTTTAGATCTCACTCCTCCCCAACATCAGTGATACTTAACATAAAAAGGTTTCCAACATACAGTACACTCGTGGGCACATAGGCTTTCTCCGAGCACATCAGGCGAGGTGGTTTGCCTTGGGGACAGAGTGCTCTCCGAGTTCACCCCTATACATTATGTATCCACAGAAAAAAAATAAAATCACGACTATTCTCCTTTCACAAGCTACTTCCCTGATCTATTACATAATTAAAGAACTATTCACTGTGTAGATGTAAATGGTGAGTGTACAATTTAAATCCTAACGAATTTTTCCTAGGGCAGTTACAATATGGCGGTTACAGGGGAGTTTATGACGTGGCGTTCTTATATCATCTCTGCACACGACGTAAGGGCAAATTTGAGAGTGAGTCAGGAGCTGGCTGATACCCCCCCTGCGGCCCTGCCACGTTAGAGTAAGCGATTTGGATGACGTATAGGGTACTTTTGCTTCACCCTCATATGAGGGCCACAACTCTAAACTTCTGATTCTGAACGGATATAGATATTAATTTTCTTTACTCTCAATCTGACAGGGAAAATTTAGTTATTCTAATTATTTCACACAAAGAGTCGTAAATTGAATCAACAGCGGTCGCCAGCATCCTCTCGGCGGAGGAATACATTACCCAACTATTACGTCATGTCCTCGGGCACTAGCTAACTAAAACTTTTAACAGCTTTCCCCCCTCTATATGATATCATTTCTTCTATAAGCATGTTAACCCTTTAACCGCGGGTGTCATTCCAGAATGACATTGCAAAAACTTGACCAAACCGCGGGTGTTAATCTCGAATGTTTGTGAATATTTTGAATACCCCGCGTTTTTTCCGTGCGCCAATTGTTTCAAGGTAGAGTAGCTATTAAGTTCTTTCACTCCAGCCAACCCCCACCTCCCTCCTCCCCCCTGGGGCCCCACCTCCCACCCCCTGGGCCCCCCACCCCACCCCGGACCAAACACGCATCAGTATCTGTCCAGCTGTGTGAGTGACAACACTGCTGATGTGGAAGTGAAGTGCAGGCAATTACAATGCCTTTTACCTGCCTCAGTGAACACAGAGTGGGTGTTTATCGTATGTGCAGTATTCATATATGTTTATAGTATTATTATCAGAATGAGGTTGGCATTTGGTAATGGTGTGTGAGCGAAAAATAGTGATTACAACACCGCTGATATGGCAGTGAAGTGCGGGCAATTACAGTGCCTTTTACCTGCCTCAGTGAACACAGAGTGGGTGTTTATCGTATGTGCAGTGTTCATATATGTTTAAAGTATTATTATCAGAATGAGGTTGGCATTTGGTAATGGTGTGTGAGCGAAAAATAGTGATTACAACACCGCTGATGTGGCAGTGAAGTGCGGGTAATTACAGTGCCTTTTACCTGCCTCAGCGAACACAGAGTGGGTGTTTATCGTATGTGCAGTGTTCATATATGTTTATAGTATTATTATCAGAATGAGGTTGGCATTTGGTAATGGTGTATGAGCGAAGGTAATGGCGTGTGAGCGAAAAATAGTGATTTTAGATCGCTCACTTCTAATGGCACTGCCCATCCAGTGATAGTCAACGAAATCATGAAACCTACATCATTGCAAAGCCGAAGGTTAGTACTTTCTAATGGTACCTTATTTTTCGCTCTAGATTTATTCTGTGCAGAGTTATAAAGGTTTAAAGTTTGTTTACACTTTGGTCGAAACCCCCGCGGGAGAGGACAGTCGGGGCAAAACAATGCCCACGGTTAAAGGGTTAATCAACAACATTATGATTTTACTATGATTACATCAGATCTGATTTAATAGAAAATGAGTACAGACGATACGCCACTCAAATACCCCCCGTATGCTCCCAGAAAAATTCACCTACAACATGTAAAAAAATATTCTTAAGGACTAGCACAGCATAAATGAGATTTATGATCTTACAGCTACAGAAATAATAATAAAAGGAACATGTATTAACTACTAGGTACAAGCATGTTTCTATATCTTAAGCCTAGAATGGATTAGGGTAAATACAGAAGTATAGCTTATGTACTAAAGTCTTAACTTACATGACTTTCAAATATGTATAACTTACGTGCTAAAGCCTTAACTTACATGACTCTCCCATGTTTTGACTCTTGTGGCATTACACAGCTCTCCCCCTCCGGAAGCTAAATTTTCCCCTGTCCACTCCATAACACACAGCAGATCACTAACCAAGAGAGGTGTGCCAACGAGACAGATATTACTAGTCAAGCGCCATCACCTTTTACTCTGAATAGGCTTTAAATTTCTTCATAACTCTCAACATGACAACTCTTTCATCCTCTCATAAGTGGCGCTCTTTCGGCCCACACGTAACACCAACCACATACCCCTGGGGGGTTGTTTCACCTGTCACATCTCTCTCTTTCCCCATTTTTCTTTTGGTGAAGATATCAGTGCCCCAGCCAGCCTCCTGTCCGGGTCAAGGTTATCCACCCACCTGGGTTATGATTGGCACTCTCGATAGCAAGATAGTCCCGGGGGCGCTTCCACATTACTCCCTCAAACACACCTTCGTTTATTCCTCACATTCATTCAACCATGTGTTTCCAGCCCACCCAGCATACTGACTAGCGCTTGCTACGTCCTGAAGTGACCTCCCTTCACCACGAACCGTGCTGACCGTAAGTTGAGGGATGAGCCCTCCCCCTCGAATTAAAGCACTTGTCCCCACTTCAGCACAAGGACTACTCTCTCTTTGATCTAACTCTGAGTTTGATATTTTTTCCTTTCATATCACCTCTGGCGGTTGACTTTTACATGGTCTGGTTTCGCACACCAACCTTTGCTGTCTCGGAACACAACTTTCCATCACAATTCATCACTAACATTCTTCAATCCACCTCCGGGGAGGCCTCCTAGTTCGAAGAGGTAGGTTCACATCCTCGGGACACGGGGTAAACTCCTCCTCAAGAGGACCCAATAACCACCCCTCACTACCACAGTATGGCTTCACTTTGTCCGCTGCCCTTTGTACTTTGTTTCCAGTGAACACATTTTCTAACACATATCCTCCCCCGTCCAATAATACTTGCACTACTTGGTAAGGCCCATCCCATTTCACGTTCAACTTTCGACATGTCCCTGGGATAGGGGTCTCCCGTTTTATCCTCACCAGACTGCGAACTCCTACCAACTGATTCTTACGCCGGCGGTTCACCACACTTCTATACTTTCTTGTCATTTTCTCATGGGTCTGTTTAATTAGCTCACGAGCAACAGCCAACTCGTCCTCTTCACCATCAACACAGGGCAAGAAAGCACTAGCAATTCTAGGCGGGTAGCGAGAGAAAAATGCGAAATAGGGTTGGTGTCCTGTAGAAGAGTGCCAGGCCTGATTCATCACGACCTGGGTTGGTTGCAGAAGTTCAGGCCAGTGGAGAGGATGCCCATTACTCAAACAGGCCAGCACACTCTGGAAGGTGCGGTGCATCCTTTCAACCATCCCATTACTCTGAGGATGATACGGCGTAATATACCAGATCGTGACATTCCGCCTCCTGCAGAACTCCTAACTCCCGACTGCAGAACTCTCCCCCGTTGTCCACCATAACCCCTCTTGGAGTGCCATAGTCTGCCATAAACTGCCCTAGGTTGTGTACTATCGTGTGTATATGTTTTGTTTTAAGAGGATAGAATTTAACATACCTAGAGTAGTGATCAATCAGTGTCATCACGTAGCAATAGCCCTGTACTCCAGCAGTCATATCTGTCAAATCTATACTAATTCTTTCAAGTGGTTTATCCACAGGTGGAAACTCTTTATACTGCTGTTGTAGTCCAGCTTCGCCTTTGAATCGCTGACAGGTTACACACTCTTTTACATACTGACAAATATCTACTTTCAAATTAGGCCAGTAGAAGAGTTCCTCTGCCTTTTGGATCGTCTTCTTCTGGCCCAAATGTCCAGATGTCTCATGAGCTAACTTCATTGCTTGACCAATCATGGTCTGTGGGACTACTAAACAATATTGAATAGTGCCATCTGATTTAACCCTGGTGTAATATAACAATTCATTTTGAAGTGCAAATTGACTTAGAGCAGCTTTAGGTAGTCTTCTGGCTGGAAACCTTTCATCTCGCAAATATTTGATAAGTTCTTCCCACATTAGATCTTCTTTCTGCTTATCTCGCATCTGTTCCCTCGTCAGTCTCATCCAATCAGACTCTGGTGAATGTACTATGACTCGAACGGGTCTAGATAACTGATCTGCTACATAATTGTATTTGCCTTTGACATATTGAATGTTGTAATTAAACTCTCGCATTTCAAGTATCCATCTATCCATACGGGTTGATTTAGTTTTTCTCTTAAATACACTGGCTAGCGGTTGGTGGTCTGTAACAATCGTAAAAATGTTCCCCCATAAATAATGTGAAAAATGGCGACACATTAATACTACCGCAAGAGCTTCTTTGTCTGTCACTGAGTACCGAGTCTCACACGGTCCCAACTTCTTTGAAAAGTACCCGATCGGTCTATCTGACCCATCTGGTTGGATCTGACTCAGAATGCCTCCAACATGTGTGTTACTAGCATCAGTGGTGACGATAAACTGTCGTTCTACACTCGCTCTGACCAGGATAGGTGCATTAATAAGGCATGATTTCAGATGTTCGAATGCCTCCTGGCACTGATCTGTCCATTCAAAATTCACTGTTGATTTGGTTAGATTGGTTAGGGGTGTGGCAACTTTTGCAAATGATGGAATGTGTTTCCTGTAGAAACCACACATACCCAAAAATCGGCGCACTTCTTTTACATTGGTCGGCTGCTTCATTTTGGAGACTGCCTCAATATTTTTAGGATCTGGCTTACTACCCTCAGCAGAGATCTTATGTCCAAGGAAAGTGACTTCTTTCATCCCGAATGTGCATTTACTCAAATTCAACTTCGCACCATTACAGGTTAGCAATGCAAATAACTGACTCAGCCGGTCGAGTAGGGTCGGAAAATCATGGGCCCACAAAATGATGTCATCTAGGTATTTTTGATCCACTCTTGTCGCAATAATGGTGCTAAGACGGCCTGCATACAACGTGAAAAGATAGCTGGCGAGCAATTTAGCCCAAATGGGAGCCTTCTGAATCTATACAAAGTTACTCCATCACTGAAGGTCGTGAGGTCTCTACAATCTTCATCAAGCATGATTTGGAAATGCGCCTCCCGCATGTCAAGAGTTACATAGTACTTATATCCCGCAGCTTGTTCTACTAATTCTTCGAGTCTGGGTAGTGGTTATATGTCCATGGCAAGATGAGTGTTTACGTGCCGACAGACCAGACATATTACTCCCATCTGGTTTGTTAAAAAGTACTATGGGAGAGAGCCAGACCGCGGTCGACCTCTCAATGATCTCCCTATCTTCCATGTCCTGTAACATATCGGCGATGATTTGCTTCACCTGTTCTGGATAACGATAGGTCGGCCCGCGACTCGGTTGAGGATCGGTTACCTTAATGTGTGCGGGAGGGCCAGCAATAGTACCCAACTCTCTCTTATCTAGAATGAATAAAAGATCATGCTGGAGGATTACCTTGGCTAATTCGTCCCTTTGTTTCTGCGTGAGATGGCTCCATGATTGCTCATTGATCAGCTTGTTCAGTCTTTGTATGCGCGTACTACTCTCATCTACTTCGTCATTATTGGGTAGCAAATCATTATGGATCTGAGTTACACTTTGGATTGTACCTGGTGACTGGTCCGGCATTCTTTCATATGAACCCAATATTGTACCTCTCTTGAATGTCTTATCTACTTTAGACACATTATTAAGGGGCAGATGTATTTGTTCCTCTGAGTTCACTTTCACTAAGTATGGATGACTGTTTTGGCTGAACCTAGCTTGAGGGTGTACGATTAGCGTTGTTTCAGGTACTTCAGCGACAGGTACGGCTACGAATTTGGTCTGATAAGGACTAAATTTTTCTGCTTGAAATAGATTTATCTGTGTCAAGGCACTCTGCGTAGTTATCGATGCGATTGGAGCAGTCCTGACTCTCTGAACTTTGTTGCGTTGTCTCGGGATGTGATTGACTGTATAGGGGGCTCCACCCCACATCGACACCCTTTGTGCTCCATTCCAGATTAGTGGTGCCTGTCCAATTACGTCGCACCCCAAAAGCATTTCAGTCCCAAGATATGAATTTGGTAACACTGGGCACCATTGACTATATACTTTATCATCACCTATGCTGATGTTGACCTTGATCATGCCCAGGATTCTTAACGGGGCACCCATGACACCTTGCAAGTTAGGGGGGTTTCGCCGTGTATTTATTTCCCCGCCAAGTCTGCGAGAGACCTTTTCCATGATCAGTGTATGACCACTCCCAGTGTCGATGACTGCATCTAAGATTTTATCGTTAACGTTCACACTTATGGTAGGCGAAGTTAAGCCTCCGGTTAGTCATATCTGCGTATCCGTATTCTGGGTTCGTTGTGCTTTTGTGACTGGCTCATTCTGTCCAGCAGTCGGAGTCGGGGTAGCCTGCACGTTCACAGCTGACTGAGCCTGTCCCGCTCGTCCGGGACAACCTTTATTTCCACGTCTACACCCGGGTCACCTGCAGTTGAAACAATGACCCGGTGGTGGTTTTCGCCAGCACTCTCTCAAATCATGTGAGGAAGCTAAGCAATGAGGACAGTACTTCCGTCTGGTTACTTGTTTAGTTTGAACAGCTGTTTCATTTACTTTAGTTAGATCAGACTTCAATTCTCTTATTTGGTCTCCTAACTCTTAAATCATGTCACTCGTGGCTACTGCAGCATTATCTGTCTTTACCGTCACAGGGGGTTGGGAAACGGACTGAGGAACATTAAGAGACCCTTGCAAACCATTAGCTGATGTTGTATTAACTCTCCCAGCATATCTCTCTTCTAACAATTGTCTCTCATGCTCTAATCTGTCTATGAATTTCCTCAGAGGGTGTGAATCTTATAGGAAGCCCTCCAGCTTCTCACGGGACTTTGTTGGCAACCCATACCATAGCTTACGCTTCAACCTTCGATCTCGACCTGGGAATTTCTCATAAGGGAATCTCGATTCCACCACCGCATGTTGACAAATGTAACGGTGTACAAACGATTGTGGGGGCTCTTCCCAACTATATGTCATACCGTCCAGCTCTTGCCAGGCTCGGTCTATCGTCACTTCAATGGCAAACTCATCTCTAAGGTACTGTTTGAGTTCTAGCCAGGTGAGTACATGATATCCCTTCTGATAACTATGTATGAACACGGCCAGTTCCTGTCCCAGTCTTCCCTTGGCTACCTGTATTCGGATCTCGTCGCTCTCATCTACATGCTCTACTAACTCGAAAAACATGTCCAATCGTGCGGTAGCCTCTAATCCTTGTAACATGGTTAACTCCAATATAGGTATGTCTCGCGGCTTGGTAAGAGATTTCCTAGGGACCATTGTCCGTGAGTTAGGGGTTGAGTGGATTGGACCAGGGTTAGCACTGGGGCTATTAGAAAGAATTGGAGGAGAAACCAAGTCATTCATGGTGTTACTATCTTGCGTCTGGGCTTCAATATTACGAATTTCTCTGGCAAGCCTTTCCATGGTTTCTACTACTGATTGTTCTGCTTCAGGTCTGGATAAAAATGACAGCCCTGGTCTAGACATTTTTAATATTCAATACTGTTACTCTTTCACCCCTCTACTCGTTCTTCTACTGATACTCTTCAATTACCCTTATGAATTTCGCTTCCACCCACTCCCTAGCTTCATTGTTCCAATGGACCCCGTCCACCAGATTTTGCTCAAAGAATTTAGTGTTGAATTGGAGAATTTTGTGTTTCCTCAGAAACTGTTTAATCCTTCTATTAACTGCTGCTTGAATGCTCCTATATCTAGCTGATGTTGTGGGAGCTGTTTCCTTAGTATATTTCCGGGGTTCTATCTGACACACGCATATAGCTGCCTTACATTTCCTCTCCAACTCTTCCACTACTTCTCTGATGTCCGAAAACACTTTCGCAGGGGTGCATTCCCCGTCAATGTCATTGCTCCCTAGCCATAAAAAGACTAGGTCACAGTCCCACTCTAAGACAGCATTCAGCCGTTGATCATGAAAAAAATTCCTAGCTCTGGCCCCTGGCCCTCTGAAAATCTGCAGCTCAACATCCCCCACCTCCAACCGTCTAGGGATCTGGCTGTGTCCCACCAAAGCAACCTTTAACATTGTCTCTCTCTCTCGGCTTCTCCCCACAAGCCTGTAACCTTGGGGTAATAACTGAGAATTAATCCCACTATGCTGTCATTATTATGTGACTGGGAATTTATCCCACTATGCTATCACTATTATGTGACTGGGAATTTATCCCACTACGCTGCCACCATTATGTGGTGCCCGATCCCTTTTATTGGAGGTTGTTGTTTGAGGCTGACTTACAACGAGAACCACAATTATATCACTAGGGTTCGTTCGACCCTTATCCTAATATGGTTGGACTAACTGTGGAATCGGTTGGGATCCGAGATTATTCAAAATTATTGTAATTCTTTCTATCAAATATCACACACAAGGAAAATTGGCCGTTTAGAATAATTACTAATAGGAAAGAAATTTGGTAGTTTGATCGTGAGTAGCGTAACAATAAAAGAATTTTTAGGGAGCGTAACAATAAGAACTTTGGGTAGCGTGACAATGCAATAACCGTACTTTATACTCCCAAAACCGATTCAGCACAGGGGTCGAAAACAATTCCCACCAAGGCATGAGGGTTATGAGAAGTTATACATGATTTGAGAGATAGAGAGGAATGACAGTGAAACTCAATAAACTTCACAAAACGCTGAATTTTACTAATATCTCTCCTTTCTTTTAATCATAATACATCATCCTATTCAATTTACTAATAAATGACAACTTCAATTGATCTTTTTTCTCTAAGAAATAAAACTATTTTTTTGAGAGAATTCTAGATTTTTTTTTTTTTTTTACTCAATCACACTTTTATTTATTCACATTTCACCGGATTTTCTCCACAACGAATTTTATACAGGCCCATATACTTCAGTTAACCATCAAATGATTTTACTCTTTAGATCTCACTCCTCCCCAACATCAGTGATAACATAAAAAGGTTTCCAACATACAGTACACTCGTGGGCACATAGGCTTTCTCCGAGCACATCAGGCGAGGTGGTTTGCCTTGGGGACAGAGTGCTCTCCGAGTTCACCCCTATACATTATGTATCCACAGAAAAAAAATAAAATCACGACTATTCTCCTTTCACAAGCTACTTCCCTGATCTATTACATAATTAAAGAACTATTCACTGTGTAGATGTAAATGGTGAGTGTACAATTTAAATCCTAACGAATTTTTCCTAGGGCAGTTACAATATGGCGGTTACAGGGGAGTTTATGACGTGGCGTTTTTATAGCATCTCTGTACACGACGTAAGGGCAAATTTGAGAGTGAGTCAGGAGCTGGCTGATACCCCCCCTGCGGCCCTGCCACGTTAGAGTAAGCGATTTGGATGACGTATAGGGTACTTTTGCTTCACCCTCATATGAGGGCCACAACTCTAAACTTCTGATTCTGAACGGATATAGATATTAATTTTCTTTACTCTCAATCTGACAGGGAAAATTTAGTTATTCTAATTATTTCACACAAAGAGTCGTAAATTGAATCAACAGCGGTCGCCAGCATCCTCTCGGCGGAGGAATACATTACCCAACTATTACGTCATGTCCTCGGGCACTAGCTAACTAAAACTTTTAACGGCTTTCCCCCCCTCTGTATGATATTATTTCTTTTATAAGCAAGTTAATCGACAACATTATGATTTTACTATGATTACATCAGATCTGATTTAATAGAAAATGAGTACAGACGATACGCCACTCAAATATCTCCGTATGCTCCCAGAAAAATTCACCTACAACATGTACAAATATTCTTAAGGACTAGCACAGCATAAATGAGATTTATGATCTTACAGCTACAGAAATAATAATAAAAAGAACATGTATTAACTACTAGGTACAAGCATGTTTCAATATCTTAAGCCTAGAAGGGATTAGGGTAAATTCAAATGTATAGCTTACGTACTAAAGTCTTAACTTACATGACTTTCAAATATGTATAACTTACGTGCTATTTTAGCCTTAAGTTACATGACTCTCCCATGTTTTGACTCTTGTGGCATTACAAAAATACCCCTGCTAATACCAATACACCAGTCCTGTACGAGACAGCCCTAGCATGTATTAATATGGACGGTGGGTGTTAGCGCCGAAGTGGTGACATCTAAGGGAGTGCAGTACATAGGAGGACTACTGGGCCTTGAAACCAGGCTATGAAGCCTATGCCCAGAGTTGGACACATAAAAAAACAAAAAAGCCCAGGGTGAGCAATCATTTAAAGATACCGGTACTTTGGATGACCTTTTCGATATTGCACATGCTGACGCCCTGAAACTGATCACAATAGGAGAGGACAAGTAGTTTCTCACCAGGCAGCGTATGAAAGGTCGACTGGGGGCAATGGCAGGAATCGGTAAGACCCTAAGTATCAAAGAAACAAATAAGGGCCACCGTGAGTATATGGAGCTCAAACGAAGAGAAAAGGCCGCCACTGCATTTGCGCAGGCTCAAGAAATCGCCGAATTGGAGAGCAGCAGCAGCAGTACTTTGTCATCTGGAGATGAGTCCAGTGGTAACTGCATCTATCTATCTATCTATTCCCAGACGCCTCAATCCCGTTTGGGGTGGCCAAAAACAAATCGCCTCCAAGTCGCCCTGTCCCCCGCCATTTCACTCCCCTGCTCCCAACTCACACCCCCCTCTCTCATATACCTCTCCACCCCATCTCTCCATCTCATCCTCGGCCTCCCCCTCCCTCTCTCCCCCTCCACCTCACTCACATACACTCTCTTCGTCAGTCTTTCACCCTCCATCCTCTCCACATGGCCAAACCACCTCAGTGTGTTCCTCATAACACTTCCTATCACATCCACATCAACACCACAACGCTCCTTTATATCCTCATTCGTCAGCCTGTCTCTCCATGTGACTCCACAGGCTCCTCTTAACTCATTTCCACTGCTCTCACTCTTGACTTGTGTCCTTCCAACAACGTCCAAGCTTCACTTCCATACGTTAGAGTTGGTATCACAATACTGTCATGTAGTAACTTTTTCACTTCCATGCTCACTTCCCTGTTTCTTATCACTACTTTCAAAGAACCAGCAACCTTTCTTCCCTGCTGTACTCTTTCAAGCACTTCACCCTCCAAACCTCCATCCTTACTCATCACACTACCCAAGTACTTAAACGTACTCACATTTTCCAATTCCTCACCATCCAACCTCGCTGTACATTCACTGACTTCACCTCTCTCAAAGACCATCACTTTACTCTTCCCTACATTCACCTTTACATTCCGTTTCTTACACACTCTCTCAAACTCATCCACCAAGCCTTGCAGCTCCCCTTCGTCCTCACTCAACAACACAGTATCATCTGCAAACAACAGTACAGGGAGCTTCCAAACACTATCCTCTCTCACCAGGGCCACTCCAACATCCACTACCCTACTTTGTACCTCTTTTATTACCCCATCCATGTACAGATTGAACAACCATGGGGACATGACACATCTCTGTTTCAACCCAACTTTCAAAGAGAAAAATTCACTTAGTTCACCATCCACACGCACTGCAGCCTTCGCACCATCGTACATACTCTTCACAGCATTCAACAACTTCCCATCTACTCCATATATTCTTAACACTTTCCACAATCCTAGTCTATCCACCCTGTCATATGCTTTCTCCAAATCCATGAAAGCCGCATACAACTTCTTTCCCTTCTCTAGAAACTTTTCCACTAAAGATCTGAGAATGAATATCTGATCTACACAACCTCTTCCCTTCCTAAAGCCTCCCTGTTCTTCTCCAACTAATTTCTCTGTTCTTTCTCTAACTCTGTCAATAAGTATCCTACCATACACTTTTCCTATTATACTAAGAAGACAAATGCCCCTATGATTACCACACACTTCTTTTTCCCCTTTTCCTTTGTACAAGGGAATAATTATACCTGACTTCCAATCCTCTGGGACTCTACCTTCCTCCCAGGCCAATCTGCACATCTTCCACATCCATTCTACTACTATCTCTCCCCCATGCTTCAGCATTTCACCACACACTCCATCAATTCCTGGGGCTTTCCCTGATTTAACTTTCTTCATTGCTTCCACAACTTCTATCCTACTAATTTCTTCCTGTCTTCTCACCTCCCTCCTTCTCCCAGCCATTCCCCAGCCACTTATACTCGCATTACTTCCATCCTCCACGTTCAACAATTCCTTAAAGTGTTCTCTCCATCTGCTCACTTTTTCTCCCTTCTCCACTAGTAATCTACCATTTTTATCTTTCACTCCCCTGCTAACTTCACTTCCACCCTGTCTTACTCTTTTCACCTCTTTCCAGAACGTTTTCTTACAGTCCCTCCACTTTACACTCAAATTCCTTCCAAATTCCTCATCCACTCTCTTCTTACTCTCTCTTACTAATCTTTTCACCTCTCTCTTTCTTTCTACATATAACTCTCTCTTCCGCCTCTCAACTTCTTCCACGCCCCTATTTCTCATCCATTCATGGTATGCTTTCTTCTTTTGTGCCACAGCCCGTTTCACCTCTTCAGTCCACCACGCTGTTCCTTGCAACCCCCTCCGTCTTCTCTTCCTTCCACACACCACATCACATGCTGCACATATTTCTTCTGTAAATATTCTACACACAACTTCCACGTCCCCCATCTGCTCCAATTCATATTTGCCCAATCGTTCCTCCACTTCTCTCTTATACTCTGCCTTTTTCTCATCCTCTTGTAACCTTTCCACTCTCCTTGCAACTACTCCTTCCTCTCGTCTTTCCCTTCTTCTATTCCTCCACCTTACTTGAACTTTAATTCTGGCCACCACCAAGTAGTGGTCAGAAAGTCCACTCCCCCAACCTCTATAAACTCTTGCATCCAATATACATCTTCGCATCCTTTCATCCACACACACATAATCAATCATTGCCTTCCTTTCACTCAGTTCACCATCCACCCTTCTCATCGCTCGCCATGTATACCTGTGGATCATTTTATGCCTGAAGAGGGTATTGGCTATCACCAAGCCCCTCCCAGCACAAATGTCCACTAACGCACTCTCATTCTCATCTACCTCAGCAGGCACACCCCACTCACCAACTATTCCATCCACCTTCACATTCCCAACTTTCCCATTCATATCACCAATCAAAAACACTCTCTCATTCCTTCCAAACTTTTCCATGCACACTTCTACATTTGTCCAGAACTCTTCTCTCTCTCTTCTAGCACGATCTTGCGTTGGCGCATACACACACACAATCGCCCACATTTGTATTCCAACTTTCAACTTTACCCACACAATCCTTGATCCAACTGATCCATACTGTCTTATGCTCCTCTTCCATCTTTTACTCACAACTATACATACTCCTTCCTTTGCCCTCTCATTCTCACCTACTCCTGCACATATACCCTATCCATACTCCCATTCTGTCACACTTTCTCCTCTCCATTTTGTTTCAGTTATTCCACATACATCCACTTTTGCATCCTCAAGCACCTGGACAATCTCTCTCTCTTTCACCTCATCATTTGCTCCCCTTACATTCCAAGTTCCAATTGCAACGTCCTTTGTCCGGTCCTTGGTCGTCAACGTTTGGTCAGTCCTTGTCCGAGGCTTCTTGTTTGTTTTTTTTAGTTAGTTGTTTTCCGGGGAGGGGCACTAACCCTCCGCCAACCCTTTTAGTCGCCTTTTACGACAAGCAGGGATACTGGGGGAGTATTCTTGAAAACCCCCCCTACCCCACCCAAACATGGTCGGAAAGTTGTGCTGAGTCAAAATTTGCCGGCCACTCTGGATCGATTTCAACTGTCTGATCATGCTGCTCTGATGATTCTCGGAGAGACAGCAAAAGCTTTTGGTCATGATCTCAGTTCATTCATTCTGAACCGCAGCAGCATCAGGCAACAGCGACAGAAATGGCGCAAAGAGATGGCAATGAGCATAATGAATGAGTTCACTCCAGACGAAGTAATCGTTGTACACTGGGATGGAAAGCTTCTTCCAGACCTCACCAACAATGAAAAAGTGGACAGACTTCCGATCATCATTTCGTCAAGTGGTAATTCTCAGCTATTAGAAGTTCCAAAATTAGAATCAGGGACTGGTTTGCAGCAAGCACAAGCCGTGGTCAGAGCACTGAAGCGGTGGGGAGTTGAAGAAAGGGTCCAATGCATCTGCTTCGACACAAGCGCAAACATGGGTCACCACAAAGGAGCATGCATTATGATGGAACAGCTACTGGACGGGGAACTCTTGTACCTCGCCTGCCGGCATCACATCTTAGAACTGCTTGCAGGAACTGCTTTCAAGGCAGCCATGCATGTTGCACTGGCACCAGAAGTATTGCTTTTCAAGCGATTTCAAAATTTTTGGAATTCAGTTGACCAGGAACACTTCCAAGACGCATCATCTGATGAAGTGGTCGCAGCTCAACTTGAAGATATCAAGGAGGAGGTCCTGACCTTTGTTTTCACTACACTTCTGCACAGCCTCGAGATGATTACCGTGAGCTACTCGAGCTGACTGCCATCTTCCTCGGTTCATCACCACCACGAGGTACTCGTTTTCACAAGCCCAGCACGATGCATCAAGCACAATGGATGTCAAAGGTAATCTACACATTCAAAGCGTGGATATTTCGTTCACAGTTTACCTTGACCATCAGTGAAGACCGTGGTCTCCGTCACCTGGGTGTGTTTTACACATGCTTCTGTGTCAAGGCCTGGATAACAGCACCACTCGCAGTGAGTGCCCCACAGAACGACCTACATCTGCTGCAGGCCCTAGTCGACTATGCCACCATCAACAATGAGATTTCCAGAGTAACAGCTCAGAAAATTGCCTCTCATCTGTGGTACTTGAATGAAGAGCTGGCAGGTCTTGCACTGTTTGATGATAACGTCAGTCAAGAAGTCAAGAAACAGATGGTGCAAGCTATGAATTTCAATGATGGTATGGAGGATCCTCCCAAGCAAGTGACCATTGCGATTGGTGACGTTCGAGGAAAGACTGTCACTGATTTCGCCACAAAGCAGACAAAGAACCTCTTCAAAAAACTGAAATCAATGATGACTTTTTTAAGTTACCTGTTGACCAATGGTATGAAGATCGTACATACGGAAAGGCACTGGCATGTTTGCAAAAACTCGCAATAACCAATGATCACGCTGAACAAGCAGTTGCACTTATCGAGGCCTTCTCCGATCATCTAACGAAGGATGAAGACCAGCTGCAATACATCCTACAAGTTGTGGCCGACCACAGACACAGAGTTCCTCATGGAGTTAAGCGACGCCTGCAGCAATGAATGGCCAATGATTTGGTTGGCGACATATTGGTCATTTAATAATGCAGAAGTGACTGTATTGATAGTCGTTTACTGGTATTACAATGAAGTGTTCATCAAAAATCTATAACTTGCTTTGAAGCAACTCAGATTAGTGACTTTGATGCATGGTCGTGGGGAGTACAGACGAGTTTTTCTGGCTCTCTAGCTTTGCAGGGCTGCCTCACCGGCATTAGTTTTGTATATAGCGTAAATAAGTTAGGTTAGCTAGTCCTAATTTTCCTCCCAGCCCATTAGAGATATAGTAAGTGTCTATATCTGTTTCCTGAGATTGCCATTGCTTACTCACCTCTGAAGTGTACCCCCCACTGATCGCTCTGGAGTGTGAGTCACACACAGGCGCGTCCTCCCAAGAGTGGTTTGAGAGGGTAATCTCAGATTAGGTGTGTCTTCCCCAGGTGCTCTGTCCCTTGCTCGTTTTTCTCTCTCTTCCCACTTGCCCCGTGAGGGGGAAGTGGTTACTATGGCGGACGTCCCTACTGCCTCCCCCCCCCCTTCAGGGGGGAGGTAGTCCTGACAACAATTGTCCTACCGTGACTGACAGGCCCCAGACTGACGGACGCCAGACTCGATCCCCACTTGACATTCCCCTGGCAAATGCGATCTACGTGACACTTCATGCTCTGGGTTCCACTCCCCTGTCCAGACTCAATCTCTTCATTGTCAAGAAGGTGGACTGACCACTGTGCAGGAGAGGTGGAACAAGTAAAAAAAACATGGAAATGGAAACCTCCTAGTAAAAACTTTCAACTCCTCTCAAGTTAAAGACTTGCTGAAGCTGCACAAGTTTCACTGCCATGATGTCAAGGCCCAGATCCCAACATCTATGAATTCTTGCAAGGGTGTTATCACTTGCAGGGATCTCATGGTGATGAGTGAGGAAGAGATCATACAGGAACTTGCTCAGCAGGATGTCACTGATGCCCATTTTATCACTCGTTTTCAGGAAGGCGTAAGGATGAACACAGCCACAGTAGTCATGACTTTTGGAAAAATATCTCTACCTACAAATGTGAAAGTAGGATAAGAAATTGTAAAAGTCAGACCGTATATTCCCAATCCCCTTCGTTGTTCCAAATGTCATCTCTATGGACACCACGAAAAGACTTGTCGGGCTTCCAACTTAGTGTGTGGCAAGTGCGCGGCTGTAGGGCTCTCTGCTGACAACTGTACATCCGAGACTGAGTGCTGCTTTCACTGCAAGGATCCTCACTCCACTTCCTCGAGGGCTTGTCCCAAGTGGAAGGAGGAGAAGGAAGTCTGCACAGTGAAAGTAACAGAGGGCATTTCCTTCTACGATGCTAGGAAGAAGGTGAAGGAGTTGCATGCAACTCCCAAGCCTAATATCTCCTATGCATCGGCGGTTGTGTCCCGTCCTGTGATGTGCACCGTTGAGACACGACCTTACATTTGCTCCTCATGTCTCACGCCCTACCTCTCAGTCTAAGCCTCCTGTACGTTCCAACTCTCTTACGGACATCCCTGTTGCTATTTCATACTCTCAGGCTGCCGCTGCTCCCTCCCAGTCAGTGCGGCCAAAACAGAAGTCTGACAAGTCTGACAAGATTAATTTGACCACCCTCATTAAACAGTCACGTCCTCATGTCCTTCCCGCTCCTGGTCCAGTGAGGGGGAGAAAGAATAGTTCTTCCTTGGTGGAGTCTGGGAGCCTTGTCATTGACGAAAATATGGAGGTCTCCATGAACAAGCACCGGGAAAGGTTCCCCAGTAGCCACTCGCCTGTTGGCGGGTGGCATAAAAAACTAAGAGCACTGGCCACCCTAGTAAATCTTAAACCGTTGCATTCACTATATTACAGTGGAATTGTAGAGGTGTCAGGAATAAGTTACAAAATATAGCAATCTTGCTTTCCTTACACAGGCCAGACATTGATGTTTACAGGAGACACGCTTGGAGGATCATCCTGAACCTCCACAGTTCAGACCCTACCATTCGTATAGAAGATATGAAGGTCACGGAGTTGCCATAGACACACACAAACCACACCCACAAACGGAAGTGATTCTAAATTCTACTCTGGAAGCTGTCACGTGCAGAGTAAAATTTAATAACACGTATCTGTCTATATGCTCTCTGTACTGTCCTGCACATGGCCTCATTGATAGTGATGCTTTAAATTCACTAATTGACCATCTTCCTGGCAAATAAGTTAGTGTTGGGCAATTTTAATGCCCATCACTATCAATGGGGTTGCTTGAGGATCGATGGTCGTGGGGAGCAAGTAGCCGACCCAATACTACAGTCCAACCTCTGTCTTCTGAACGATGGTAGAGCAACTCGTGTAGATGATCGTACTGGTATCTTTTCGGCCATTGACTTATCTCTGGCCTCCCCTGGTATACATCAAGATTTCTCATGGGACCCTTATGACGACTCCTTGGGAAGAGATCATTTACCCATCTGTCTTTCTTATACACGCGACATCGTTTTGGACCCTCCACCTCCAAAATTTAACTGTAAGAAAGCAGATTGGGGATCCTTCTCAAGGATCGCCAATTTAGATATATCTGGGGAGACCATAGATGTTAAGGTCGAAAATGTAACTACTTCCACATTACAAGCAGCTGAAGCTGCTATTCCCAAGACTTCAACAGTTCATGAAAAGCACAGAGCACATTGGTGGACGCCGGATTGCCGACAAGCATTAAGAAAACGCAATAGGAGATACAGGATTTTTGATAGTCAGCCCACTGAGGAAAATTTTATTGCATACAAACAGGCACGGGCTGAGGAGAGGAGAATAATAAGAAGGGCCAAACGTGACTCCTGGCGGTCCTTTGTGTTCACGGTGACTCGTACAACACCATTAAGTAAAGTCTGGTCCACTATCAGAATATTAAATAATAAAGGCCCATATTTCCCTGAAACCACCTGCAAGTGAATAACACCATTTATGACGAGCCCTTCGACATTGTTAACATCCTTGCCTGGAGTTTTTCCTATGTAAGTAGCTCAGCCAATTATGACCAGCGTTTCCAACATCATAAACGCACGGCTGAGCTACAGACCATAGACTTTGCCACAGAAAACATAGACTCCCCGTACAACCAAGAGTTTACGCTAGATGAACTGCTCCTTGCCCTTAAATCCTGTGAAGACACCAGCCCTAGACCAGACACCATCACGTACGGTATGATCCAGCTTCTTAATCAGGACAACCTGATTAAGATGTTAGCATTGTACAATGAGATTTGGGCGTCTCAAACGTCCTCAAACTCATGGCACTTTGAAAATGTCATACGTCATACCGATACCCAAAAAGCCTGGTCGTCTTATGAATCCCACTTCATTTCGTCCTATTGTGTTGACTTCTTGTCTATGTAACGTCATGGAACGCATGGTTAATAATAGGCTACTTTTTGTTTTAGAGTGAAAGAATTTGTTAAATGATCAACAATGTGGCTTCCGTAAATACAGAAGTTCACTAGATCATTTAATGAATTTGGAGCATTGTATTGCAGAGGCATTTGCCAATAAAGAATTCATGATAGGGGTGTTCGTGGACATCCATAAAGCCTATGACATGACATGGCAACACGGTATACAAATGAAGCTCTATGCTTATAGTTTAAGAGGTAATTTGCCTATTTTTATTTCAAATTTCTGAAGAGACAGAACTTTCTCTGTCAAATTGCCCTGTAATGTAACATCAGATATATTGATCCAGGAAAACGGGTTGCCACAGGGAAGTGTTCTTAGTCCCACCTTATTTAGTATTATGATCAATGATATTCTGTCATCAGCTCCCATCCCGAGGAATCTTAAATACTCGCTCTATGCTGACTATTGTGCAATATGGCACCTTTCCCATAATGCACAATTTTCGGCTGGGAGGATTCAAGCAGCCCTTGATTCCCTTGCAGTGGGGATTTAAGTTTTCCGTCCCTAAGTGTGCCTCTGTAGTCTTCACTAATCCTAACGTACCTAAATTGTGATTAACTTTGGATAATCAGATGGTACCTTTTCAAAATTCTGTAAAGTTTTTGGGAATACATTTTGATTGTCGTTTGAACTTCAAAATTCACGTTAATAATTTGCTTGCTCGTTGTGATAAATCAGTAAATGTCCTCAAGTACCTAGGAGGTACTACATGGGGTGCCGACAGAAAATCTTTATTAATGGTGCCTAAGTCCCTTATTCGATCGAAGCTAGACTATGGCACACAGGTGTATGGCTCAACATCCGATGCCACGCTGAAAGGATTGGATGTGTTGCAGAATAAATGTTTGCGAATGTGTCTTGGAGCCGTCCGGTGTACCCGTGTAGCTCGTATGGAAGTGGAGGCGAATGTGCCTCCCCTTCATATTCGCCGTGACCACCTGGCTTGGTCCTATGGCCTCAGAACATTGAGAAAAGGTAATATCGGCAATGTGGCCTGTACCCCCCTGTGTCAATACCACCACCTTCTGCGGGAGGTGCGTCAGCCACTTGGCGTTCACCTCCACTTACTAACTCAGGAGCTTGGTGCGGATCTCAGTGACTGTGACAAGTTGGTGTTTAAAAATATAGCGCCTTGGGAGCCACCCGGCTTTACTGTTGATGTATCATTGCTCCCAGCACCAAAGGCCCAGGCGCCGGAGGCGGAGGTCCACCACTTGTTTCGTAACATCATCATTCGTCACTTGGGGTCCCACCAATTGTACACCGACAGTTCCAAGTCGAGTGAACGTGTGGGTGCTAGTGTATGATCGACTGAATGTGCCCTCAGGTATCGGTTGCTGACTCATACATCTGTGTTTACCTCCGAACTTTTTGCTATTGACAAAGCCATAGACTATGCTCTCAATTCTCAGCATGACTCATTTGTCATATATTCAGATTCAAAGTCAGCCTTTCAGGCAATCGCATCTTGTACTACGGACTCGAACAAGATCCAGGGCTGCATTGTTAATAAGTTGCATTCATGCAACAAGTCATTCACGCTGATCTGGGTGCCTGGTCATTGTAGCAGGCTGCCTTACTTGCAGGCTGCCTTACTTGCAAAGTCGGCTGTAGAGCTCGAGGAGACTTGGGACGTTCCTCATGATCTACTGTCGAGTCTCTCTCTCGGAAAGAAATCAATAAATCTTCTGTAGCAAGGTCAGTGGACCGGACTAAATATTCGAACGTGTAAGCCGTACCTGGGTGACTGAGCCACTGCCAACCGTCCCAGTCACCTGGAAGAAAAAGTGTTGGTGCGACTACAGCTCAATGCCACCATGCTGACGCACATGAAACCTTATATGGAAAAGCAATTCCCACCGCACTGTGACATCTGTGATGCGGTGTTATCTATCAGTCATTTCATCCTGCGCTGTCGGCGATTTATTCGTGAACGCGCTTCACTTATAAATTATTGCGGTGCAGCAGACGTCCCCCTCACCCTTTCCACCATCCTGGGTGATGGGGACATTGTTATGACTGATAAATTGATGGCTTTCTTGAGAAACACTGGACTAATCAGAGTGATGTGAGTTTTTTACTATATGGTTTTCTTTTATATCGACTGTAATTATGTATATATTGTACTATTAATTAGGGTTGACAGTTGACGTATTTGAAATAGTTCCTCCTTCCCACTGATCTATTTCTAATATTGATGTCCCCTACATTAAACCCCGTTCCTCGACTGACAGTCACCAGCTGATGAGCGTAAGTGTGCAATATAGGAAAGTATTGGGCACTTGCAGTCGATGGTGGTCTGTTGGGCTAGGTCCTTCACTTTCTGTACATGTTATGTAAATACCTTCTACCACCTTGTTTAAGTTGTTCTAATAAGGGCCAACAGCTGACGTATATGGAGATGTTCCTGACTCGTCTGGTTCTCTTCCATACATTGATGTCCCCTATATTAGGTTGTGCCCTGACTAACAGTCACCAGGCGATGAGTGCAGGTATGTAATGTAGAAAGGAATAACATATCTGCAGTCGATGGTGTTCTGTTAGTCGAGGTATTTTTACCATTAGTGTAGGTCTAGCTATTTGCCTCTGTAGGATTTAGTATAGGTTAGCGATTTCTCTGTTAGGTGATTACTTTTAGGGTCTTTAGATTAGGTATTTATGTTTATGAATAATGTAAGGTCAAAAATTAAAAAAAATAAAAAATAAATTACGAAAAATAAAAATTATATATATATATATATATATATATATATATATATATATATATATATATATACTGTATATGTACGTGTGCATGAAAGTGTGTCTGTATATATGCATGGAAGTGTGAGTGTATATATATATATATATATATATATATATATATATATATATATATATATATATACGAAAATGGGGCAACTGAAGCTTCACACAACTCGAAATGAAACTATCAATCACTCGCAGGAAGCACACCTCTTCCTGGGCCACTATTTTTAACTGAAGATCTATGAAAATAGAGAAATGCATTTTAATTAAACTTTGATTTTAGTTTATAATATACAATTTTAGTACATGTCTCCTGTTTGTGTACATGCTGTCGATATTCTAATAAAAGGCATTAGTGTGTATACATATTTACATATATATATATATATATATATATATATATATATATATATATATATATATATATATATACGGCCTTAATGACCAGGGGCTTTGGCCCCAATGGTCAATAGGCCAGAAAAAAAAATCAAATTAGTTAATAAATTTATCTATTTTTTTTTTTTCCAAAATTAACCGTTTCTGACCTTCTATGAGCTGATACTGTATCTGAAAAATTCATGTCAGAAAATTTCAGATACAAAATCCTCTGAACACACACGGTTTGACCTAGTGATATTCAAGGGCAATGAGCAACCTCCAAAAATAATTTGTTGTCAAAAATATTTCACATACAGTATTTTTAACCTATTTAGAATGTTTTGAATGGGTACGGCATTTGAATTTTCGAAATCGAATTTTGGCCCTACTGTATGAAGACCACCCTAATATATAAGTACCCTCGCGTCCAGCACGGTAATATTGTCATGCATGGGTCACATGTTGGACCAAAAACGTGTTGGA
>NC_137053.1:36702097-36715801 GCF_032717465.1 Coenobita brevimanus | reverse complement strand
GGGTCACATGTTGGACCAAAAACGTGTTGGACTAACAATAGAGCTTATAGGGAAAAATGAATTATGTCAGCAACCCTCCGAAAAGTCACCCCAAATACCTACCATATACCTATACATATATTGGTACTATTGTAATTATAATAAATGGTACTGTGCTATGAATGATAACTAACCTTTTTAGGGATAGTGTTGGTGGGCTTGCTGGGAATGGAAGTTGCATCCAAGGCTGTAGTTAGTCCTACTGGGTCTCTCTGAGGATGGCTGCAAGCGTCACTAGCGGGTAATGGTTGCTGCTCCTCCTCAACCTCCCTCATAAATCCTTCGAAATCAAACCTCCCTCATAAATCCTTCAAAATCACACTCAGAATCACTATCTTCATCCACAGCCATGGAAGGTCCTGCTTCTGCCTGTCCTAGCCCTGTAATCCTCGGCAAAGTGCATGTTTCTCACACTGTTGCCAGAGCCTGTGTCGTGACTGTGGAAAGTGATCGCTGTCGCTGACTCGGTAGAGAATAAGCGAGAAGCAACTTCGTTTATAAACTGGTACGCACGCCGATGAGAAGGATTTCAAAACGATTGATATTTATTCTAAAAATATTAATATGTATTCAGTGTCAGGCTAAATGTTCAATGCTGTAGTACGATACATTCTCTGTCGAGTCGCCTGGGTTTTGGTCACACGTTGTTTTCTCCGTCGTATGCTCGGCAGGAATCCATCCAGATGAATTCCAAATACCCGTGGTATCGTCGGCAAATTTACCACGTTACCGTTCCGATTTACCATCGTATCCTCGGCAAACCTGGTATGGCAAGTGCCGTGTGATAGCCTTCGGGCTGCCAGGATCTTGTCTTAAGTTTTTTATTACGATCACGTTGGCTTCATTCATGTCAGTAGGCCTTGGCAATGTCAACATTCCTCCTCCCCTTTCTTCTTCTCCTCTCGATAAGCTTTCTAGCTTGGTGGCCTGGAGGGAGGTGCCGACGCTTCTTGGGGTTCTCAGAAGGCTTCCTAGGCATCGTGAGCAGGGTAAAATGCAGTAACAAGGGCAGAAAATGTAGCAAGAAAAAAGCACCTTCCAATCAATT
The DNA here is from genome assembly GCF_032717465.1 of Coenobita brevimanus. Classification (NCBI taxonomy): domain Eukaryota; kingdom Metazoa; phylum Arthropoda; class Malacostraca; order Decapoda; family Coenobitidae; genus Coenobita; species Coenobita brevimanus. The sequence goes on along the minus strand of NC_137053.1, from coordinate 36,714,714 downwards.
ATGCGACTGAGTGGCTCTGTGGCGGGAGAAATGTAAACAAAACATCACGTGACACCAGAAGCGTTTTTAATTGGGCGGCATCACAATCAATACGTAACGATAGCGGGCGGGGGAAGGCTACTTGATCAGAAGTTTTTCATTGGCTATCATCATCATGGGAATGTCCAGTATGACCGTGTTGGGACTGGGGGTGATCGTGCTAGAGTGAACTCTGCAGATTTCGCCCACTTCTCGGAGCTCTGTGCGTGTTATGCTAACACTCGTATTAAATAATACTAATTAATTGCTCTCCGTGCTGGACCCGAATCGTGCTGGACTAACGCTTTGTCGGATGTGGGGTGTGTAAGGTATATATATATATATATATATATATATATATATATATATATATAGATAGATAGATACAGTACACACACACACACACAGGCTTGCATAAAGAGAGAGATATACAGTACACACACACTCAGGCTTGCATATATATATATATATATATATATATATATATATATATATATATATATATATATATATATATCTACTGCCAGACGCCATAATCCCGTAAGGGGTGGCCATTTGACTTTGAGTTAGTTGTTTTACGAGGAGGGACACTAACCCTCCACCAACCCACTTGTTGACACGTAGGGAGCACGTATGGTTTGGTTATATGGTTACCACCCAGCGTTGTAAATGGTTTCTTGGCTTACAGAAAACCATTTGGCTTGTCACTCAATGTAAAGCCACCTGTAAAGGAAAGAAAAGCAATAAGAAGTGACAGAAAAGATGGGAGAAATAGGAAGAGAGGAGGACAGGCACAGAAAAAGAATGATACAGGCTACGGAAGAAGTAGGCAGCACTACATCAAGTGAGTGGATGATGGTCGCCACCACCTACCACAATATATATATATATATATATATATATATATATATATATATATATATATATATATATAATATTGTTACATAACCTATGATATCATCCTTTGTATAATTCTAACGTACAGTATGTTGCATGTTTGATCACGATTCGCCTCGTGGCTTCCATAGTGACCAAGCTTCCGTGTTCTACCTCACTCCCCCCTTCTCCTCCCTTATAGTAGAGTAAGTCGTTCTTTCTGTTGTTCAGAGCAGGAGTGTCAACTCTTTGTCCCCTGTGGCTTCATTTGCGCATCCTTCTTACAAGTTGTATCAAGCTCTGCCGGCCCCTATATAATGAGCTCAGTCTCTGCATTAATTGCCACTTAGATCTACTCCTCATTTTGTTCACATCTCTGTCCTCCCTGTACAGTTATTATTATTTTTGTGAGTGCTCAGGAAGTCTCCAACCATCTAGCTGCTGTGTAATTTGAGTATAAGTGTTATTACATTTTTTCTTGTATTGTATAGCATAAGGTGTTAATTCGTAGGCCTGGTAAGGTTTTTGTGATTCATGTGTAGTTTTAGATGTCAACCATTGTTAATAATATTTTGTATCTGTAATAATATATCTTGCATTAACTGAGCATTATCAGGTTTTCTCATTTTATCAGGGCTGACTTAGATAAATTTACTCTTGCTAATTTCGTGTTAATAGAGGCTATTGCAGTTAACCATATATTTAACCTGTTTTTTGCCATTACATTATCCTTATGAGTCCTGAATGTTTAGTTGTTAGTTTGAGCATAAAACTTTAATGTGTAATTTTACTTAACTCTTTTATTTTGAACCTGGAACTTTGCGGAACAGTAGTGATTTTAGTATTCTCACTTGAAGTGTTCATTATCTCTCTCTGTTCCGTAACATAAATTTGGCGACCTCTTATCAGGATATTCAGGATATTATCATAAGGATAGTGCTTGATATTTTGTGACTGTGATTTATTCATGATGTCTGCTATTACTACACTTGATGAAGCCAAATGTGCAAACAGTGTGTGATGTAGAAAACAGAACAAAGAATGAACCTAAGCTTGTTGCTCAACAGTTGGGAATTGCTGTTCACTCTCATCATTCTAAAGATCAAATTGTTGGCATGATTAATAAAAGCTTGTTTAATGTAACTCCTCCAGATGAGCAAACGCAGATTGAAATAGCTAAGTTACAGCTAGCCCTGCAGGAGGCTTGTGCTAAGGAGGCTGAGTTTTAGGCACGTTCTAAGGCTCGTATTCAGGAGGCACAAATTGAACTTGCTAGGATTCAGGCAGACCATGAGTATCGCATGAAACAAAGTGGAACTGGATCATCTAGCTCTGATGATTTTGATGTGGCTAAAAATGTTAAACTTGTCCCTCCTTTTAATGAATCTGATTTAACAAAGTATTTTCAGTTGTTTGAGAGGGTAGCTACAGGTTTTAATTGGCCCAAAAAGTATTGGCCAGTACTCCTTCAAACTGTTCTCACCGGTAAAGCTCAAGTAACTTATGCATCTTTGCCTCAGGATCAATCTGATAATTATGATGTAGTTAAGAGCTTCATTCTTAAGGCCTATGAGCTTGTTCCTGAAGCCTATGGAGTAAAATTTAGGACAACTTATAAGCAAGATAAGCAATCCTATGTTGAGTATGCAAAAACAAAGAGGATCTGTTAGAGCAGTGGTTAAATTCTAAGAATGTAAATTCTGATTTTGAAAAATTTAAACAGATGATTTTGCTGGAGGTCTTCAAAAGGTGTATTAATAAAGATGTAAGCCTATATCTTGATAAGAAAGAATAGATAAATTGTCTGATACTGCAGTTTTAGCTGATGAATATGTTCTCACTCACAAGAGATATTCCAAAGAAAAAAGGAAAGCTGAGAGTAAGTACGTTGCCTCTACTCAAAGTACAGGTAACAGGAAAGAGAATAAAGATGATGTTTCTCAGGAAGTAAATACCAGCTCCACCTCTAGATTCCAGAAAAGGAAATGTACTTATAGTAGTTAGCTTGGTCATAATACGGAGATATGTTTCAGGGAGACAGCGTGATGTGAACAAAAAGGAGTCTTTAAATATTCAGTCAATTGGTCTAGTGTCCACTCTTGAGAGTTTCCAGAATTCTTTAACCGAGTTAACTGAACCTGCTTTGAAGGGTAAATTAAATTCTCATGATGAAGCTCCTCTTTGAGCAGTAACGTGGGTGACACTCTCAAGAGTTCATGTGCTAATTTCCTCTCTGATGGTTTTGTCAGTCCTCTGGACAGTAATAACAGGAAATCAGTTAAAATATATCTTGATACATGTGCTTGCCAATCCCTTATGCTGACCAGTGTTCTAGGCTCTAATGTTAATTCCTCTGATGAAACTGTAATCTTACAAGGTGTAGGGAATAATTACTTCTCTGTCCGTCTGTGCAGAGTGAATTTAGAGTCTGGTTTTGTTAATGGTTCCGTTATGGTTGGGTTGGTTGAGACACTCCCAATGTCAGGTGTAACTTTCTTACTTGGAAATGATATTGGTGGAAGTCAAGTGTGTCCAGCTCCTCAGTTGTCTAGTGAACCAGTGACTGCGACCCAGGATTATGATATCCCTGATGTGTTCTCTGCATGTGCTGTCACTAGGGCTAAGTCTAAAGTTATTGGTGACTTAGAGGATAATGATGATGATGATGTTATCCTAGCTGACACTTTTCTTGCTAATTCGGACCACTCACCGGATGAGGCAGTACCCCGTAGTGTTGATAATTTGTCTCGTCAAGAGTTGGTTGAGTTGAAGGTTGCTGACCCTGAGTTGAAAGGTCTAGCTAACTCTGCTTGCAGTGAGGAAGAGTCAGCTGGTGCTTCTACTTGTTATTATATAAAGTCAGGAGTACTTATGAGGAAGTGGAGACCCCCAACAGCATCAGTCGACTGTGAATGGGAGGTTGTACCTCAAGTTGTCATCCCTCGTGTTTGTAGGCAGGATGTCATTAGAGTGGCTCATGATTCCAGTTTGGCAGGACACCTTGGAGTGAGGAAGACTGTGGCACGCATTTTGAAACACTTCTACTGGCCAGGTATCTTCAGAGATGTTTCCTGGTATTGTAAGTCTTGTCACACCTGTCAAGTTGTGGGGAAGTGTAATCAGACTGAAAAGGTTGCACCTCTAGTTCCCATTCCTCCTTTTGAGGCGCCTTTCACTCCGTGTGTTTGTGGATATTGTGGGCCCTCTTCCTAAGACTTCCTCAGGATTTTCTTATGTGTTGACCCTGATTGATATGGCTACTCGTTATCCTGAAGCCATTCCACTTAGAAATATCTCAGCAAAGAACGTGGTTAAGGAAATGCTAGGGTTCTTCACAAAGTTTGGTCTGCCCAAGGAGGTACAGTCAGACCGGGGAAGTAATTTCATGTCAAATGTTTTCAAGCAGTCTCTGAAAGAGTTGGGCATCACCCGGATCACGTCTTCAGCTTACCATCCCCAGACCCAAGGAGCATTGGAAAGATATCATCAAACACTCAAATCGATGCTCAAGAAATACTGTTTGGAACATCAGAAAGACTGGAATAAAGGTCTTCCATTCGTTGTATTTGCCGCAAGAGAATCTCCAAATGAATCACTGAGCTTCTCACCCTTTGAACTACTGTTTGGCCATGAAGTAAGAGGACCCCTTAAGCTACTCAAGGAATGCTGGCTGTCGGAGGAAGATGACGTCAATCTGCTGGAGTATGTGATGAGGTTCAAAGAACGGCTGTCCACTGCTTTACAGCTGGCGAGAGATAATTTAGGAGCTGCTCAGGAGAAGATGAAGACTTGGTATGATAAGAAGTCCAGGTTACGCCACTTTCAGCCAGGAGATCAGGTTTTGATTCTGCTACTGGTGTATGGGCAACCTCTTCAAGCCAAGTTTAGTGGTCCTTATTTCGTGGAGAAGAAACTCAGTGATGTCACTATGTCATCGCCACACCAGATCGTAGAAAGAACAAGCAACTTTGTCACATCAACATGCTAAAGTTATATCACAGGCGGGACGAAAATAACCCAGTCTGCACTGTAGCTGTTCCACCCGAGTCTGCAAGTGAAGTTCTCTCATGCAGCATGAGCCTGAGTGATAGTTTGGGGAAGAATCCTGATATCATGAATGATCTCCAGACTAAGCTTTCTCATCTAGCTCCTGAGGAAAGGCAGGAGTTTTCGGCATTACTGCAGGAGTACCCGCAAGTGTTCCGTGTCACTCCAGGAAGAACCACTATGTTGATGCATGATGTCGATGTTGGAGACGCAAAGCCAATTAAACTGCCTCCTTACCGTGTGAACCCAGTGAAAGTTCCTCTCATCCAGAAGGAGCTTGGCTACCTGTTGGACCACAAGATGATTGAGCCCTGTCAGAGTGAGTGTAGTTTTCCCGTCACTCTAGTCCCTAAGCCAGGTGGGTCACAGCGGCTTTGCATCGACTACAGACGTGTTAATCAGATAACCAAAACAGACACTTACCCTCTCCCTCGCGTGGAAGATTGCATAGACAAGATCGGAAAGGCTAGGTACATAAGTAAGTTTGATTTGTAAAAGGGATACTGGCAAGTACCTATGACTGAACGTACTAGGGAGATCTCATGTTTTGTAACACTTGGAAAGACTTTTTGCATGTTCTGTAATGCCATATGGTATGAAGAATGCACCAGCCACTTTTTCAGAAGCTCATGAATGTTGTAACAGAGAGTTTGGCAGGGTGTGTTGTTTATATTGATGATGTATTAATCTTCAGTGACAACTGGAAAGATCACCTATGCCATGTCAGTAAATGTCTTGAGTGTTTGGTTCAGGCTAATCTTGTAGCTAATTTATCAAAGTATGAGTTTGGTCAAGCTAAAAGCTCAGTACCTTGGATACGTAATTGGTGATGGACATGTTTCACCACCAGCAGCTAAGGTTCAGGTTGTAAGTGATCTTCCCAGACCTAAAAGTAGGAAAGAGCTACAAAGATTTTTGGGAATGGTAGGTTATTACAAGAGATTTGTTCTTAACTTTTCAATTCTTGTATCACCACTTACAGACCTACTGAAAAAAGGGAGTTAAATTTGTCTGGACCGATAACTGTGAATCCTCTTTCAGTAAACTTAAAGCTATCCTATTAAGTCAGCCAGTGCTCGCTACTCCAAATTTTGCTAAGCCTTTTAAGATGGCTGTTGACGCAAGTGATACAGGAGCTGGGGCTGTTTTGCTGCAAGAGGATGATCAGGGTATTGAACATCCTGTATCTTATTACAGTAAGAAGTTCACTCCACCTCAAAAGAACTACTCAACTATTGAGAAAGAGCTTTTGGCCTTGATTTTGGGTTTACAGCATTTTTCATTTTATTTGTGTTCTGGTTTTGACCCCATAGTCATTTATACCAATCATAACCCACTGAAATTCCTTAGTAAGTTTAAAGATAAAAATCAGAGATTGACAAGATGGAGTCTACTTCTTCAGGAGTATTCAGTAGGCATACAACATGTCAAGGGGAAAGAAAATGTTATTGCAGATTGCTTATCTAGACTTTAGACAGATTGTTTTAGAGTAATAAGAAATTTCCTTTGTACATTTTTTTTTTTTTTTTTGTGGGGAGATGTTACATAGCCTATGATTTCATCATCCTTTGTATAATTCTAACGTACAGTATGCTGCATGTTTGATCACGATTCGCCTCGTCCCTTCCATAGTGACCAAGCTTCGGTGTTCTACCTCACTCCCCCCTTCTCCTCCCTTATAGTAAAGTCGTTCTTTTTGTTGTTCAGAGCAGGAGTGTCAACTCTTTGTCCCCTATGGCCTCATTTGCGCATCCTTCTTACAAGTTGTATCAAGCTCCGCCGCCCCTATATAATGAGCTCAGTCTGTGCATTAATTGCCACTTAGATCTACTCCTCATTTTGTTCACATCTCTGTCCTCCCCTGTACAGTTATTATTATTTTTGTGAGTGCTCAGGAAGTCTCCAACCATTTAGCTGCTGTGTAATTTGATTATAAGTGTTATTACATTTTTTTCTTGTACTGTATAGCATAAGGTGTTAATTCGTAGGCCTGGTTAGGTTTTTGTGATTCATGTGAAGTTTTAGATGTCAGCCATTGTTAATAATATTTTGTATCTGTAATAATATATCTTGCATTAACTGAGCATTATCTGGTTTTCTCATTTTATCAGGGCTGACTTAGAAAAATTTACTCTTGCTAATTTCGTGTTAATAGAGGCTATTGCAGTTAACCATATATTTAACCTGTTTTTTACCATTACATTGTCCTTATGAGTCCTGAATAGTTGTTAGTTTGAGCATTAAACTTTAACTTGTAATTTTACCTAACTCTTTTGTTTTGAACCTGGAACTTTGCGGAACAGTAGTGATTTTAGTATTCTCACTTGAAGTGTTCATTATCTCTCTCTGTTCCGTATATATATATATATATATATATATATATATATATATATATATATATATATATATATATATATAATCTCATAAGCCAGCTGAGTGTGCGCTGCGGGACCGGGTTATGATAACCCAAGTGGGGACGATAGAGAGAATGTATCTCTACCAAGTGGCTTAGGCTGTCTGGTAAAGATTGTATGTAGGGTGAGAAGTGCTTGTAAGTGTACTTGTAGTGTTGGAGTAGCTTTGGATGTGTGTGTAGTCTGTGAACCAAGTGTAATTGGCCCGTGCAAGCCAACTGGATGCAAGCATACTTTATAGTATGTGACACTGGTTCGACCACAGCACCTCTGATGTCCGACAAAGCTGTACGGGGCAGAAGAACGCTCCCAAAGTTTATTACCCTGGTGGGGCGCGAACTCTCGCTCTTCAGTGTACAAAAACGCACACTTTACCACTGTACCACAGAGGCTCCATATATATATATATATTTGTGGTAGGTGTGTATATATATATATATATATATATATATATATATATATATATATATATATATATATATATATACCGGTATATATATATATATTTGTGGTAGATGAGGGCACCCACCATCTACTCACTCGATGTAGTGCTGCTCGGGTGTCCGCCCTTTTCTCTCCTCCCTCCATTCCTTCCTTCCTCTTCTGTCTTTATTTCATTCTTTGCTAGTCTTTCTGCCTAGGAGTGACTTTACACTCCCTCTTTTGTCTTTACTTTATTTTTTTTTCCTCCTGCCTCTGGGTGACTCTACACCAGTATTTCTCAAACTATGGAGTCATACACTGACTCACAGGTGGGTCGCAAAGAGAAGTGTTGATGGGTCGCAGGGACATAGGATAGGCCTAATGGTTTCAATGTATTTTATTTACTTAATTGAAACTGTAATTATCCTTGTTACACTATTAGCATATTCATTATATCTACGATAGGCTATATACCGGTCACTCTCTCTCTCTTTCTCTCTCCCCTGTGGGTCGCGAAGTCTTGAAATATTCCAAATAGGGTCAAACACTAAAAAGTTTGAGAACCACTGCTCTACACTGAGTGACAAGCCTAATGGTTTCCTGTACACAAGGAAACCATTTAGTACGCTGGGTGGTAACCATTTAACCAAATTTTGGCGTCTGGTGGTTTAGTGGGTAATTAGAGCGCTCCAATCGGATTAAGCAGGTGAAGGTTTATATCCAAGTGGTGGTTGGGGTTGATTGCCCATGTAATGCCACTTAGGGACGAAAAAAAAAAAAAAGTTATTCAGCTCAAAGACAGCAAACACCTATTTTACTACATAGGAAAGGAAAATGAAAGAGTTAGTGGTGTAGGATTTCTAATTAACAGAAATCTTGCAGACAACATTGTTAAATTCAGCAGTGTATCTGACAGAGCAGCATTTGTTGTCATTAGACTATCCAAAAAATATACCATGAAAGTCATACAAGTATATACACCAACTTGTCAAAGCCCAGATGAAGCAATAGAAACATTCTATGATGACATCTCCCAGATTAATGAAGAAAACACAACATATACCATACTCATGGGGGACTTCAATGCAAAAGTTGGGAAGTCGAAAAATGGAGAAGCATGTATGGGAGAATTTGGAGTAGGAGAAAGAAATGAAAGAGGGGAAATGCTGGTATATTTTGCAGAAATGTTTAACATGAGAATAATGAACACATTCTTCCACAAAAGAACAGGAAGAAAGTGGACCTGGAGAAGCCCAAATGGAGAAACAAAGAATGAAATCGACTTCATTATAGCAGATAAGAATAACACGATCACAAATGTCACAGTTATCAACAAAGTAAATATAGGTAGTGATCATAGAATGGTGGGTTGCACAGCCAGATTCAATTTCAGAAAAGAAAGAAAGAAGATGATTAAAGATAAAAAGATATGCCAAATAATAGTAAACGAAAACAAAGCAGCCTTTCAGTTGGAAATAAGAAACAGATTTCAGGCTCTAAGTAATGCTGAATGTGACATTGATGAGCTGAATGAGACTAACAAAAGTGCTAAGAGAATCAGCAAAGGTAACAGGAAAACCTAATACAACCAAAGCCAAGAAGTATTCAGAAAAGACACTCGAGCTTATGAAAAAACGAAAGAAAATGAAAGTAAAGACAAAGAAAGACGAAATAGAACAAGCAGAATTAAATAAGCTTATCAACAAAAAGATTAAGAGAAGAAAAAAGAAAGAGAAACATGGATTAGATTTAAAAAAAAATCAAAAATGGAAAAAAGTCTGAAACAGGTCCGAAGCAAAATGGCACTAGGAAAGCACCAAATGACATCACTGAAAGAAAAAACAGTGAAATCATTAAATGTAGAGATAAGATGGTGAAGAGAGTTGAAGAATTTTACAAAGAACTGTATACATCAAAGACAGTAGTATCAATAGCTAACTTTTCAGTTGACACAAGTGAAATACCTGAGGTAACACCAGACGAAGTAAATATTTGTCTTAAAAATATGAAAAGAGAGAAGGCTCCGGGAGAAGATGGAATAGTAGCAGATATACTTGGATGCAGGAGTAGAAGTACAAAATAGGCTTGCTCACTTATTTACTCACTGCATAAAACAAGAAAATTCCCAAAACATGGTGTAATGCAATAGTTATTTTACTCTACAAAAAAGGTGACCCAAAAGATCATAGTAACTATCGACCCATTAGCTTATTATCAGTCATTTACAAACTCTTCACTAAAGTCCTTACGAACAGAATAACAACAATTTTGGAGAAAAACCAACCTCGTGAACAGGCAGGATTCCGAAGCGGGTATTCGACCATTGATCATCTCCATACAATGAACCAGCTAATTGAGAAAACAACAGAATATAATAAACCACTGTGCTTAGGTTTTGTTGATTACGATAAGGCTTTCGACTCAGTGGAGCACATAGCAATTATAAATTAATTGCGAGAACAAGGGGTGAATGAGAACATTGTAAACCTGCTCGAAAACATATATAAAGAGGGAACTGCTACAGTTCAATTACATAAGAACTCAGAAAAAATTAAGATTGAGAAGCGTGTGCGTCAGGGAGATACAGTTTCACCAAAATTATTTACAGCATGCCTAGAAAGTATTTTCAGAAAGCTAGACTGGGAAAACAAAGGAGTGAACATTGATGGAGAAAAGCTAAACCATTTAAGATTTGCAGATGACACTGTCCTAATCTCAGAAACAGCGGAGGCATTACAAGAAATGTTAAATGACCTGAACAAAGAAAGTCTGAAAGTAGGACTGAAGATGAACCGAAGTAAAACTAAAGTAATGTTTAATCCGCAAACACCAAAGAGCGTCATCAGAATAAGCGATGAAATTCTTGAAGAAGTTGAGGAGTACAACTACTGTTCTTGGGACAAGTACTAAAATTAACGAAAGATCATGATAGCGTAATAAAAAGACACATTACAATTGGATGGAAAGCTTTCGGTAAACATAGAGACATTATGAAAAGTAGCTTGCCAGTTTGTATGAAACGAAAAGTATATAACGAATGCATAATTCCAGCTATGAAATTTGTTGTGAGACCTGGAAACTGACAAAATCAATAGAAAATAAATTAATCGTTCTCAGAGAGCAATGGAAAGGTCAATGTTGGGAATATCTTTAAGAGACAGGAAAAGATCAACTTGGGTGAGAGAGCAGACTAAAGTCAAAGATATTGTGGGGGTTATAAAGGAACAGAAATGGAGGTGGGCAGGCCATATAGCAAGAATAAGAGATAACCGATGGAGCAAGAGGCTTACTGACTGGACACCAAGAGAATGTAAGCGTAGCAGAAAAAGGCCAGACAGGAGATGGAGAGATGAGATAGAGAAATTCGCAGGGAAAAGGTGGCAAAGATTGGCTCAGTCAAGGAATTCGTGGAAAAGGTTGGGGTAGACCTTTGTTCAGCAGTGGATTAGTTATGGCTGATGATGATGATGATGATGATGATGATATATATATATATATATATATATCTATATATATATATATATATATATATATATGTATGTGTGTGTGTGTGTGTGTGTGTGTGTGTGTGTGTGTGTGTTCCCCAGTTTACACTATTCAAATCTCTTAATCACAGGAGTTGTTTCAGACACCCTCGGAGGGCCCAATACCTGACCAGGGTCCCAACCAAGTGGACTGATTCGCATGGCCATGTGGGATGCGAGAGGTGTGAATGAGGTGAGCAAGAGGGAAGAAGTGATGAATGTGTTCAAGAGTGCGAGATATGCCGTGATAGCATTGTCTGAAACCAAGAAGAAAGGGTGTGAAGTGGAGTGGGTGGGTGTGAAATGTGTAAGATCGAGCATGAATGGGCGAGGAAGATGCAAGGAAGGAGTTGCTTTGTTGATGAATGAGGTGTGGCAGAGTGGAATGAGAGACTACAAACGTGTCAGGTTGAGGTTTATGTATGTCAAGTTGATGTTCGAGAAGGTGAAAGTGGCAGTCATTGTAGCGTATGCACTGTGTGATAGTAGGAGTGAGAGAGAGAAAGACAGGTTTTGGGATGAGCTGGATGAAGTAGTGGGAGAAATGCCCAGGAGCTATAAAGTGATAGTAATGGGTGATATGAATGGAAGAGTAGGCACTGGTCCTAAGGATAACATGATGGGTTGTCATGGAGTACCAGGAAAAAATGATAATGGAAAGCGACTGAAGAGTATGTGTCAGGAGAGGAGGCTGTGCATTTGAAACTTGTATTTCAAACACAAAGATGCACTTAATTATACATGGTATAGAGGGAACGGGGATCGTGTTGAAAGAATCCTGATTGATTACATGCTCGTAGAGAGGTCGATGCTGGGAGTGGTTGCTGATACGAAGGCCGTGAGAGTGCGATGTGGGAAGTCTATCAGACCATATGTCTGTGGTATGCAAGATCAAGCTGAAAGGAGTGAGGTGGATCAGGAGAGAGAGGAACAGTCAGGGAGAAAGACTAAAAGTTGAGAAGTTGAGGATCAAAGAAATGGCGGATGATCACTGGACCAAAGCAGAGGAGGAGTTAGAATCAGTGAATTGGAATGAAATGGATCTGGACAGCCTGTGGAATGCATATAGGGACTGTTTAGTTAGAAATGCTAAAGCGGTGTGTGGTGTGGCAAGAGTAACAAGAAAGAGGAAAGGTACGGCATGATGGGATAATGAGGTTAAGAGAGCAGTGAAGGAAAAGAGGAAGAAGTGGTCAGAGTGGTTACAGGACAGGGGTTCAGTTGAAATAAGAACTGATTATATTGAGAGCAAGAAGTACGTTAAGAGACTAGTGAAGAGGAAAAAGAAGGAGGTAAATGATGATCTAGGAAGAAA
>NC_137053.1:36542097-36697097 GCF_032717465.1 Coenobita brevimanus | reverse complement strand
CAACCTCTTCCCTTCCTAAAGCCTCCCTGTTCTTCTCCAACTAATTTCTCTGTTCTTTCTCTAGCTCTGTCAATAATTATCCTGTCATACACTTTTCCTATTATACTAAGAAGACAAATGCCCCTATGATTACCACACACTTCTTTTTCCCCTTTTCCTTTGTACAAGGGAATAATTATAAAACTAATGAGGAAAATTTAGCTAAACCAACTGCAATAATACAATATGATAACAGAAAGACAATTCGGTTTTAGAAAAGGGAAATTATGTTTTACAAATCTATGAAGCTACTAAGATAGAGTTGCAGAAACACTACGGAAAAGAGAAGGATGGGTGGACGGTATCTATATTGATATTAAGGAAGCATTTGACAATACCTCACCAAAGACTTTTATGGAAGCTGTACCATCAAGGAGGAAACCAAGGTAATCTGTTTTGCTGGATGCAGGATTTTCTCAGAAAAGGGAATTGAGAACAGTACTAAGGAGTTATTACTCATCATGGAGGGAAGTGTCTAGCAGAGTTCCATAGGGCTCAGTGATGGCACCAATTATGTTTGTAGTATATATTAATGATATAGGCTAGACAGGAACATTTGAATGGGATGCTATCTAAATATGTTTGCTGATGATGCAAAAATACAAAAGAGAATTACAGACTCGCAGAGAGCTACAAGAAGAATTAAACAAACTTCATAAATAGAGCAATAGATGTCAAATGGAAGTCAATGTGGACAAATGCCATGTAATTATGTTTGGTAAAACTGGAAAAGGACCAGATCGGGATTATAAGATAGGAAGTTCAACCCTACACATATCAGAAAAGAAGAAAGACCTAAGAGTGATTATCAATAATAGACTTTTTCTCCGGCAGACCACATAAATGAGAAGGTACGAAACATGCATACACTACTTGCTAATATGAGAATAGCAATCACATATATAAATGAAGGCATGCCGAGAAAGATAATTACCTCATTCATCAGACCAACCCCCGAATTTGCATCAGTGGTCTGGAATCCTCATCTCAAAAATCACATAGATAAGATTAAAAAAGTACAATGGGCTGCTACAAGATGGGTACCAAGCTTAAAGGATCTAAGCTATGAAGAAAAACTAGAAAAACTGAACCTTCCAATACTACAAGAGAGAAGGAAGAGGAAACATGATGACGCTATATAAATACATCTCAGGGAATGAAACAATAGACATCATTGAGTATATAATCTATGGAGGATCATCAGCAAGAGGACACTGAAAAAAAAAAAAATGCATAAAAAGAGAGGTGAGAAAGACGTAAGGAAATTCAGTTTCCCAAATAGGGCAATTGATCAGTGGAATGCGCTACCGAATGAAATAATGCGTGCCAAAACTGTCCATAAATTTAAGGATATGTATGATAAAAATAGTTTAATACACGGGACAGTACGACCTTGACTCATTCCTGTAAAGCTACAATTAGGTAAGAACAATTAGATAAGAACAGATATATGCACACACACACACACACACACACACACACACACACACACACACACACACACACACACACACACACACACACACACACAAACAGATGCGGAAGGGTGGGAAAGGAGGGAGGGAGGATTTGGGGACGGTGAACGGGACGTATGAGGTGTGAAAGTGTCTAGTACTGTTCTAATAGCAGCTTGCACAGAACATTGACTCGTATCTCCGACATAAACCCTTTAATTCAGCTATATTATGCATGTATTTCCATTAGGATTTCATGATATGCCATCCAATTGGCAATAGTTTTAATGAGCGAATACTGTGGTAAAATATTAACTATCATAACTATGCTAGTTTCAGTACGGTATTACATGCTGTTCATACTGTTCAATGATTATAGTCAACCATCAAACAGTAATTCGCAAGACGTGGGGCCAATCTTCCTCAGGGATAAACAACCATTGAGGATGATTAGTGAGTGAAGTTGTTGTGAACTACTCCTTGTGTGTGTGTGTGTGTGTGTGTGTGTGTGTGTGTGTAATTCACCGGGTCGGTCAGCATCACTTTGATGGTCGTGATCGTCAGCTTTTACCCTCCCGGAAGGGAGCTGAGAGCTCATATAGTCCGATCTAAGGGCAAGGCTGTGACCTTCACACACGCACACACCCGTCCCCTTGCTCAAGGGGGACAGTAACCACCCACTTCGTCAGTGAAACTTTTCGCAACCTGAGCGAGGCGCGAACTCCCGTCCACCAGTTGGCAACCGAGAGCGTTACCACTGCACTGTGTGTGTGTGTGTGTGTGTGTGTGTGTGTGTGTGTGTGTGTGTGTTTTTTGTCTCTCTTAGGGCGAGTCCACACTTGCTCTCGAACATATATTGGCAACACGGCAGGCAACATGTTCGGAAACATGTTTGCGGCAGTATTTGGACACATGTATGCAAACATGTTTCAGTGCAGCTTCGAAGACTTGCAGGAGAGGCCATGGGATAAGTGTATCCATACCAGGCAGTTGAGACTTCATCATGATGTTGCCAACATGATCTGGACGCTGCTGTTCCCAACACGTTTGCAGCGTGGTCGTTACTCTGTTGCTTACATGTTGCCAGCACTTACTCCAGCACACGTGTGGACGTGACCTTACTGTGTCAGTTTCTGTGTGTGTGTGTGTGTGTGTGTGTGTGTGTGTGTGTGTGTGTGTGTGTGTGTGTGTGTGTGTGTGAGAGTCAGTTGGTTGGGTGGGTGGAGTTGATGAGGTTGAGTTGGTGGGTGTGGTAGTTCGGTGCATCGCCAGGGTGAGTGGACAGTGGTAATGGTGGAAGGGGGGAGGGCAGTTGTTGGGTGTGGTGTGTCGAGTGGTTTTGGGTGGGTTGTAGAGGTAAATGGGTGTGTGGATGCGTTTGGTGGGCTGGGTGGGTTGGTGGCTGGATATGTGGGTGGTCGGGAGGGGTCGGTTAGTTAGGTTTGGATGAGTTTGATGGATAAGTCGGGTTCAAGTGGGTGAATGGGGTGGCGGAATGAATGGGGTTGGGCTCAAAAGGGTGAATGGAGTGGCGGATGGGTCGGTGGGAAGAGTGGGTGGACAGGATGGGCAGCATGAGGTGGATGGGGAGTGTTCAGGGAGAGTTAAGAGGGTTGTGTGGATGGATGAGATGGATGGCATTGTTGGGTGACCAGGGTGGGTGGAATTCGTGAGTGGGAAGGGTGGGTGGAATTTGTGAGTGGTGAGGGTGGGTGGTAGGAGTCGGTGGGCAAGACAGGTTGTGGGCATGAGTGGCTTAAAGTGAGTCGCCAGGTGTCACGAGTCGGCTGGTGACATTGGCTTTTGTGGGAAACCGCGAACTCTAGTGGAATCCCAGTTTATCGTTCAGTTAACCGCTCATTCGGTCGGGAGTCTTTTCAAATAAATTTTTCACTGTCATAAGTGATCGTCTTTGTGCAAGACATTAGCACTTCCGCTGAGCGATTTGTTTTGGGCGTGTTTCGCTCATTCTAGCCGTTAGAAATGAGGCCACAGCGCTCCCTTCTTTCCCACGAGTTAGTCAGTCAAGATTTGAGTGCCACGGAAGTAGGTTGTGTGTGGCAGTGTCCTTCTTCAAAGACACCTAGTTCTCACCGTCGCCATATTCCCACATAGCTGTGAATTGGCGAGAGACAGCGAGTGCAACCCAGTCACTGCTTAGTCCACTCTTTGACCAGTATTTTCTTTTCGTTTTCCTAGCCTTAAGAGTTAAGTTAAGGTGCTGTTCCCTCACATGCGGCTGGCTGCGCCGCATGTTGTTTTCCTAGGTTTAAGAATTTAGCTTTTGAGTGAGTGAGTGAGTGCGATCTCTTTATTTGAATTCACTTTGAAATGTAACGTTAAATTTATTCCTTTGTAATCAATAAATTTAACAGTTCTTTTTCTGTGAGCTTAATGCAATGTAAACTCGTGTTTCATTTCTCCATAATTAAGCTTATTCTAGTTATAGCTCCTAGCTTGCATAAACGCATTGCTATTCATAACTGGTACTTGGGCCAGTCTTGTTGTATAATGCTTAAAATCCGTTGTGCCTTCTAGGAGTTAACGCATCAGCAAGAACCTGATATCATTAATAGTATTAGTTATTTATTGTCAGGGGCGAGGTCACTTTCTCCAGAGGCTAACTGTACCAATAAACAGTAATTGTGAGGAATTAGTCTCTGCTGTGTACTGTTGAGAAAGTTTATAAATTCTCGTTCTTAGAGAATCGAGCGAAGCAAGCCAGCATAAAGTAATCATTGCTTGATTTTAGCAAGACATTTCATTGTCCCTGCTATCAGTATTATTGAACATTATCATTTAATAATGCATATATTCTAAAAACCCCATGACAATTGGCGACCTCATTCCAAGATATTAACTCTTAGCTCTAAAGCTATTTAAGAGATAATACTCACTCTCTCATATTTAGGTATTTATCATTAAAGTCTATAGGCACTACCTTACTGGTGATTATTGATTCATTTTTATTAATTTACATAATAGTTTTGACAGTCAGTTGTTTGTTTAATTTTCTTTCTTTACCAGTTTAATTAGATAAAACTGGTCACCACTAACCTGTGCCTATATTCTTTTTTTTTTTATTATTGGCATCTCTCTTTGCAAAAAAAAAAAAAAAAAAAATCGCAGTCAGTACTGAGTCGCTAGTTACTTAGATTGAGTTAGCATCATGTCGACCAGTGTCTATGTGCAGGAAGCCAAAGATATGGGTCTTATGGACCCAACCGAAATTAAGGAGTTCATCCTCTCTCGGTTTAATTACGAACAGCAGCGCGAGAGTGATGCTCGTGAAGAGCGTCAAATTCAGCGTGAGGAACGCGAAAAGGAAAGCGAATACAAGCGAGAACAGCGCGAACACGAGCAGAAACAGCGCGAGCACGAGCAGAAACAGCACGAACTCAAGTTACAGCAAGAGCGACAACAACGTCAACATGAGTTAGAACAACGCGAGAGAGAACGTCAACACGAGTTAGAACAACGTGAGAGAGAACGTGAATACGAGCGTGAACAATGAGAACATGAACGTGCCGAGCGAGAAGCACGCGAAAAACACGAATTTGAAAAGTTGAAGCTCAAGTGAGATTCCTTGGCTTCAGACACGTCTGGTGCAGTTGGTCCAAGCTCCACAAGCGTTCTCCCTGCACATGTTATGGCGACCCCACACATCAAGCTTCCCTCATACAAAGAAGGCGAGCGAATCGAGCCATACATAGCTCGTTTTGAAGACATGGCTCAACTTTACCAACTGGATGATGTAGCTAAGCGGCTTCAGTTTCTTAGCCTGTTTGAGGGCCCTGCCCTCGATATTCTCCACAGAATTCGTGGAGACAATCGCACGTATGAGATGATGAAGGCCCCACTCGTCAAAGCGTACGGTCTCACAGTTGACGACGCCAAGAGTCCGTTCATGAGGGCGCATTTACAGGATAAAGAGACTGCCGTTCAGTTTCTTGACCGGCTTACTGCTTACTTAGATGAGTGGATGGAGAAAGATGAAGCTCCTTCCACGCGTGAGGGGATAACTGACCTTATGCTGCGCACGCAGCTGGAAAAGTCGTGGCCTACTGAACTTGTGGCTCAGCTTAAGATCTGCCGGGTAAGAGATGCCAGCCAAATGGTGACGAAGGCTGACGCATTCTTTACTGCATACGGGTACCAAACTCGCAAGCTGCATACCTGGAACAGAAAACCTAATAAATCTGGGAAACCGTCTCAGACTGAACCCCAGCAACAAGGCCATTCTCAGAATAATGGCCAAGGTCCAAAACCGCAGAGGAAGGACCAGGGGCAAAACACTCAGAAACTTGAGCGGAAGCAGTACAACAAGTACCCTAACCAGCAGCAGTATCAGCCACGCAACCGACCGTCGGGACTGTCCTTTTCACCACCAGCTCAAGTGAATAGGAGGCAGGAGGCGAACGCAGCCTTCATTCCTCAGCAGCAGCACAGTGGTCACGTCCCTACCAGTACGGGTACTACCCCACAGTGCACTAGTCCCACAGCGACAGTGAACACCCCTCCACAGATGGCCAATGCTCCATCTCCACAGGCAGTGAGTACGACCCCTCAAGTATCTAGTTCACAGGGCACAATGTTTGCCACATCATTTATTCAGCAGCCTCATGAGTGGCCGGTTGCTTCCTCCACAGGCCCTCCCACAGGTGACAGTGCCTTCCTTGTTCAGCCAGGGTTTGTGGGAGGCATTCCTGTGAAGGTCCTGAGAGATAATGGATCCTCAGGTTGCTCTGTCAAGCAGAGTCTAGTTCGGCCTGAGCAGTACACAGGTCGACAGATCCATGCTAACCTTATTGATGGATCAGTGAGATTGTTCCCTGAGGCATGTATCCAGGTGGCATCTCCATTTTATACTGGTACGACACTTGCAGTTGTCATGCCAGAACCTTTATTTGACCTAATCATAGGCAATATTCCCGGTGCCAAGGATAGTTGCACCGAAGATGACGCTACTCAGACTTCGGCTACAGTAACACGAGCCATCGTTGGGGCTCCAGACTGTGTCACCTCTGTGACCACTGAATCGCTGCAAGATCTGATGTGTAGCCAAACTGTTGTTCAAGAACAACATCTGACCCGACACTTGCTGCTGTGCGAAAGAAACAAAAGGGTAGAGTGATAAAGTATTCACAGGGAGGTCGAGCCAAGTTCCTTCGCAAACAAGGACGGCTCTACCGTGAGTCACAAACACCCGAGGTCGAGGTTCGACTGCAGTTTGTCGTTCCCGCCAAGTACTGCCTAGCAGTGTTAGAATGGGGTCATTGTTCAGCCTCAGGAGGTCACGTGGGCAAAAGGAAAACCCAGGGCCGTATCCGAGCTGACTTTTTCTGGCCAGGGATGGGACAAGAAATAGATAATTTTGTGCGTTCCTGCAGTGTGTGTCAAAGTACCACTAATCAGGGACATGTCCTGCCTGTGCCGTTTGAGACCACACCCGTAATCTCTGAGTCAGTTGAGAGACAGGGTAGTGGTGAAGTGGGTGCAGACCTGACGTCTCGCCCATTGGCCCCACAGGACACATCATGTCCAGGGCCTGTACATACATATGTACCGTAAGTTAAGGGGGAAGTTTGAGAACCCTGCAGAGACAGTCCGAGGCTGTGTATCCACACAAGCCCGAGATTGCATAGCGATTCTCAGCGTCCTGTCATTAATCGTAAACATAGAGTTAGTTAACCAGTAAACTGGGTTGTAAATAGAGTACTTTATGTAACATCAGTACTGATTGCTAGGCAGAGAGAGAGAAATGACACTTTTGATGCTCCACCTTGATTGTTTTCGCAGGTGCAGCATTGCCGTGCAGATTAGCTGGTCGTCCATGTCGCATGCTGCCGCCCCTTCTCTTCTGCCTCGTTGTCATTATTTACTATAAATTTGTATTACATGACTTTACACGTAGGTACAGTTACACCACAACTGTCACACCTACACCGTGTATTACATACATTACGCTACATAACAACTAGTTGTTAACATAAATGTAGCGAACTTTTTGCTCAGTTTGACCTGAGTACAGAATTTTTCACTGTCGTCACGGAGTTCTTCCCTCAAGCTTGCTTCTATTAACCTAAATACGAGGTTTTTTCGCTTACTGGCGACTGCGACTTTCTCCTGTAGCAGGATAGCACACACACCACAGTGTGAATCTTGTGTGACTGAGTTAGGAATTATATGTATGTATATTGAAATCTTTTTTCCGAAGAAAAAAAGATTTGATTTTCATGGAGCGTAATGTCACGAGTCGGCTAGTGACATTGGCTTTTGTGGGAAACCGCGAACTCTAGTGGAATCCCAGTTTATCGTTCAGTTAACTGCTCATTCGGTCGGGAGTCTTTTCAAATCGATTTTTCACTGTCATAAGTGATCGTCTTTGTGTGAGACATTAGCACTTCCGTTGAGCGATTTGTTTTGGGCGTGTTTCGCTCATTCTAGCCGTTAGAAATGAGGCCACAGCGCTCCCTTCTTTCCCACGAGTTAGTTAGTCAAGATTTGAGTGCCACGGAAGTAGGTTGTGTGTGGCAGTGTCCTTCTTCAAAGACACCTAGTTCTCACCGTCGCCATATTCCCACATAGCTGTGAATTGGCGAGAGACAGCGAGTGCAACCCAGTCACCGCTTAGTCCACTGTTTGACCAGTATTTTCTTTTCGTTTTCCTAGCCTTAAGAGTTTAGTTAAGGTGCTGTTCCCTCACATGCTGGCCGGCTGCGCCGCATGTTGTTTTCCTAGGTTTAAGAATTTAGCTTTTGAGTGAGTGAGTGAGTGCGATCTCTTTATTTGAATTCACTTTGAAATGTAACGTTAAATTTATTCCTTTGTAATCAATAAATTTAACTTCTTTTTCTTTGAGCTTAATGCAATGTAAACTCGTGTTTCATTTCTCCATAATTAAGCTTATTCTAGTTATAGCTCCTAGTTTGCATAAACGCATTGCTATTCATAACTGGTACTTGGGCCAGTCTTGTTGTATTATGCTTAAAATCCGTTGTGCCTTCTAGGAGTTAACGCATCAGCAAGAACCTGATATCATTAATAGTATTAGTTATTTATTGTCAGGGGCGAGGTCACTTTCTCCAGAGGCTGACAGTACCAATAAACAGCAATTGTGAGGAATTAGTCTCTGCTGTGTACTGTTGAGAAAGTTTATAAATTCTTGTTCTTAGAGAATCGAGCGAAGCAAGCCAGCATAAAGTAATCATTGCTTGATTTCAGCAAGACATTTCATTGTCCCTGCTATCAGTATTATTGAGAATTATCTTTAATATTGTTTACTTTTAAAAAACCCGTGACACCAGGGTGAGTGGACACCTTTGGTCGCCAAGGTGGCTGAGACGATTGTGTGGTCGGGATGATCTAAGTGGGTGGCTGGGATGGGTGGCTGGATCGGTTCAGGGTGGAGAAGTGAATGACTAAATGAGTTGAGTGGCATTGTTGGGTGAATTTCGTGTGTGGCATTCGTGGGTTAGCAGGGTGAATAGCAGGGATCGGTGGGTTGGGTGGGTGGCAAAGGGTGAGGTCGGTGGGTTGTGTTGGATGGGTTGAGTGAGTAGGTGGATAAGTAGGTGGGTATATATGTGGCTGTCCAGATGACAAGGCAAGAGAGGGACTTCTCTGGCCATATAACTTTTAATTGTTACTTGGATTTTAGTCTATAGCTTAGAACACGTTGGATAACTATTTGGATACCAGACTTTATAAATTACGGTCATTGTATTGAAATCTGCTAAAACTTCTCATGGAACTGAAGATGGATTTATGCACTTGATAATACACCTAATAGTAAGATAAATGAAAATAACATTACATGTGGCAAGACGTGAGAGTGAGCGAAGCTTCATATCTCCGATCCATCCGCCCAACAAATCAGTGTTTTGGTGGGAGTAAGGAAGGGGAGTTGGGGGGGGGTAGACGTGTGAGATTAACCTGACCTCTGGTGGCAGATTACCCTGTATCACGAATTTCTGTCCGGAGCTGTACGTTGTGAGGAGAAGTGCATGATCAGGGATTTGGCACTTAACGTGGCAGCATCCGGTTTGACTATCGGATACGTTTAAGTGACGCTACAGAACGTGGTGAATGTTTTTGGCTTATGTGATAGAGCCAGGATTCCGGGGGCTTGAATGATGAGTGAATGGAAGTGTGGCCCATTGGATTGGGCAAACTTGGGCTGTCTGGACGTTGCTGCTCCTCACCCTGCCCTAGGGTGGGAAAGGAGGTCCGGATGATTATAATGATGATGAATTATATATATATATATATATATATATATATATATATATATATATATATATATATATATATATATATATATATATATATATATATATATATACATTTTTTTCTTTCTTTTTTTTCACACAATATCCCATTATTGTCCCAGCGCCGGGGCATAATGAAGAGATGTCGGGGTGAAGGATGAGAATGTCTTCTAGTGCATAAAGATTTGTGATGAAGTAGGTACACAAAGCAGAAAACAAGAGGGTGGGGTGCTTGTCATGGGTGTGTCTCACGCCACGGTAGTTGTTATAGTGATGGATGGTGACAACAGTTGGACGTTCAACATTGGTAAGCAGGGCTAGGTCCTTCCTGGATTCCTTGAGAAGGATTCTTTAGACAATTGTCGTGGACTCAGGGAGGCTAATGGCAGCTAGGGGGAGTTTACAGGCAGCTCGGGTCGGGCTAAATGCCTGATCGTGATGGACGTGACCAACATGGGCTGGGATCCAAATAAAAGGAACCCTAAGGCCAGGAGCATGAGCCTGATGAAGGCAGGAGTAGAGGGAGGCGAAGAGAGAGGAGGGGTCCCAGGGTAAAAGGGCAGCTTGGGAATCGCTGATGATGAGACCTGGTAGATGATCAGAGATAAGGAAGTCAAGGGCAGAGCGTATAGAAGATAGTTCACACTGGGTACTGCTGGCCCGGTTGGCAAGACGGTGGGAAGTGGAGAAGACGGGGGAAGCAGAAGTACCTAAGGTAATGCCAGCAGCTCCCGCCCGGCCGTTAGCGAGGACAGAACCGTCAGTGTAGACGTGAATAAGATGGGAAGTGTAGGTGGGGGCTATGGAGTTAAGGGCTTCAGTGATGGTGAACTGTGAAGGGATTTTATTTATTTGTTTATTTTTTCTGGGGGGGAGTTCTTTATTTACCATTCAGAACAAATCCCAACACACTGGGGAACATTGCCCCTGACGGCCAGGCAGGGAAGAGTGCATGATAGAAAAAAATATATATGCATCGGTACCTTAGGGCATAGAAAGTATTGAAGTAATTATCATTACAAGCATAATAATGAACAAAGACATACAATGACACATACATGGTACAAAGATATTTTTTCATTTATTTAGGTTCTTTATTTACCATTTACTACAAGCCCCATCACTCTGGGGAACGCTGTCCTCGAAGGCCAAGCAGGGAAGGGCGCATGAGAGCAAAGAAGAAAAAAATCGGTATCTTAGGGCATAGAGGGTATAGAAGTAATTATCATTACAAGCACAATAATGAACAAAGACATACAGTGATACATATATAGTACAAATTTGTCACAGTAATTATCACTACATGTTTTGAGATGAGTAAAGTGGTACATAGATTAACACGTATGTACAGTTATTTCCACTTCTAACGAATTCCAGCGGGGGGGGGGGGTGAAATGTAGCACCACTGTGATTATTTACTTCGTAGTAATAGTAAGTGAATGGGCAGACCCGGCAGAGCTTCCCCTCCGCTACAGTATCTAGTACCCACAGAAACAATGTTCTGTCAAGTCATACTCTATCTGCAAATAGAAGTGTTTGCCAAGTATGGATAGGGGAAGGTAAAGAGAAAATCAAATAGTAATGCCATTGGATCCCATCGGTTCTCTGACAGATGACTGTGAGGCGAGGTGGAACGAAGGGGAGGGTGGACAGGTAGTGGGGAAGCATGTATCGAAACTTTGTCATGTTTTGTTTAGAATGATGAAGGGTGTGATTATACAGATGTTCTGAGGTGATCTGTAACTCCGTATGCAATAACGAGCATTGGATGACTGTTGGAGTCTTAATGTTCGTCATACAATGTGGTGAACAACTGTAGTTGAGCATAAATGTAAGGTGTGATGTCCGGTGTCTCGAAACGTGGTTCACCTGAGTCTAGTGAGTGTACAACTCAACTGCTGTAACATTTTTGTGGCTGAACCAGGGTGGCCATAAATGATTCATGATTATGCATGTGACACAACGGTCATGTCATGTTGTGCATCATCCAGTTTGTTTTATTGTGAGGAAAAGCAATCATTATTCAGTATTAGCAAATCATGGTAAGTTGATGTCCTGTTGCATAGGAGTATAGCTACTTTGAGTGCTGGACAGCTATTGCCTTTTTGTGTGAAAATGTTGTGCAATCATCATACTGATGGATCACGCGGAGGTAATGAGATATTTTATTTGCATAATGAATGCGTATCTTGTATTATAATAATTAAATTAACGGTGTTATGGATGCTGTTTCATTAGTCTGGATAGTTGTGACACAACATCCACAAACATTGATCATCGTGTATTGTATTCTCTTTAAAACATTCATACACTAGTTTTCATACAAATATTGCACATTGAAACCCTCCTTGGCTCCAGACACATTATACTATTTAATCGTGTGTCTACACTCACAGACTGTTCATCCAGAGGGAGCAATAGTCCCTTTACCATGCATGTCTGTCCGTTGTCTGCCATTACGACACAAGGTTTTAATATGTGGCCACGGCTACACAAAATATATCAGTGGTGTGGTGTTGCTGAGAGAGTGTAAAATTGTGTAATTGTGCAGGGATTCTGGTAATACACTTTACCGACTTATTTACACTCACGCCAAGACAGCAGCCAAAGTCGCTGTTTTGGTGACAATACTGACTGACCATAGAACACTCTTTCAAATCCCAACATTCTGAATGAGATCCTGTTTTCAGCCAATAGAAACATTAAGTGACAGAGTGAACAACGCAATTTTATACGTAAAGTAAGGAGTATTTCATGCACCGAGTCAAAGTACAGGTATACAGTATAACACTGCCAAGGGCAAGCTGGACCTAAGGTAGGATAAAGGTTGAGTGCTGCTGGAGCGTCCAAGTAGACGTAAGCAACATTGGTGCACCAGCACCTGGATGGTAAAACACAATCATCGCGCTTTAGGCAAAATACTCCGGAGGTCTGAAGCTGCCCCGCGTCATCCAGCAGTTTTAATTAAAAAATTGCATAGATGTCTATAGTTAGTGTTGTCAGGAATGTCATGGAAGTTTGCTGGATTCGGACAGAGGTTTGATTACTTTCATTCCCTGTCGACTTTAACATGAGGCGTTTCCCCAGGAGATATTCTTAACGATATAACATATGTTCATATTTTGTGGTGATTCGAAAACAAAGAATATATATATATATATATATATATATATATATATATATATATCAGTTGTTATAAATTTGTTTAATTATTGATCCTCTGTCATCCCACTATAAACATCCGCCTGCAAACATTTCCAGTGTTATTCTGGTAATTATTCATCTTGAACTTAGTCTAGGGTAGTGTGTAATAATAATTTAAAAAAAATGTAGATGAGCGATTGACAGACTTTTCGTTTTCCTTTAGACAGAATGACGTGGGAAGTCCTAACTATAAGATCATTACAAAATGAAGGCAAAGAAGCCTACCTTTGACAGTTAACATGTATTATATATGCAGCAGACAGACTCAGAGGACAGTGTAATACCATACAAACAACATACCGCTTTTGCACTTTGAAAATACGTCGGACGCATTATCATTGGCTTTTGCTACTGTGACGTAAGCAACTCTCGAAGCCCTCCCACCCCAGGCCACCCTCCCTCCCAATCACTGGTCGAGACATTTTCACCATTAGTGTTGGTCTAGTTATTTGTCTCTTAGGATTTAGTATAGGTTAGCAATTTGTCTGTTAGGTGATTAGTTTTTAGGGTCTCTAGAGTAGGTATTTTTGTTTATAAGTAGTATAAGGTTAAAAATAAAAATAAAAATAAAATAATAATAAAAATAAAAATACAAAAAAATAATAAACGGAAATAAAAATTATATATATATATATATATATATATATATATATATATATATATTATATATATATATATATATATATATATATATATATATATATATATATATATATATATATATATTATAACAGAACGGAGGAAGGAAAAACAAATGGAAAAAAAAATAATCCATACACCAGATTACTGGTGTCCTCTGTTCATAAAATATCTGTAACAGTTAGACTTGAACAGTTGTAGGTTGAAATTTGGAGGAAAACAACTCTGGGGAAGCGAGTTCCAGAGAGATGCAGTTCAGGGAATGAAAGAATTCTGATAGGCAGAAGTTCTGCAATATGGTTGAGTGACATTCCAGTCATGAGCGCTACCAGATGCCCGTGTAGCACGAGGGAAGGCATGGAGAGGTGGCACCATGGACGCAACTTCGTCTGAGCATTTGCCAAAAAAATATCTGTAAAATAATGCAAGAGAGGCAACATTCCTTCTTACTTGCAGGGGAGGTAGTTTATATGTAATGGCAGGGTTGTTAATGATTCTAACAGCTTTATTCTGAATTTTGTCTAGTTGTCTTAATGCAACCTCTCCACAACCATCCCACAAGGGTGAGCAATATTCAAGCTGAGAGCGCACATGACTCTTATAAATTATAGCCAACTGCTCATCGGCGAAGAAGTTGCGGACTCTGTACAATAATCCAAGTTTCTTTGAGGCGGTTTTAGCAAGTGATCTGACATGAGAGGTCCAGCTGAGGGCACTGTTAAGTGAGACACCAAGAATTTCAATACTTTTGGAGATGGGAATATTAGTAGCACTGAAGGTAATGTACGAATCTGGCAATATCTGTCTATTAGTAAACTGTATATATTTAGTTTTACTAGCATTAAAAGAGACAAGGTTGTTTTGTCCCCATTCACTGATTGTAGATAGATCTTGATTAATGGAGATGGCTGTACTGAGTTGAGAGGTAGAGATATTAGACTTTGTAATTGGATGTCTGAGTGTGAATGAACTATGTAGTGTTGAGTCATCTGCATATGAGTGAATGGGATTGTGAGTGACAGATAAGAGATCATTAATGTGAACCAGAAACAGGGTTGGCGCCAGAACTGATCCCTGCAGCACGCCGGCGTTAATTGAGTGGAAATTTGAATATACATCATCTACTTTTACTCTTATTTTCCTGTCACTAAGATAAGAAGAAATCAAAGGAACAAAAGACGTTAGTCCATAGCAAGGGAGTTTGGACAGCAGGGAACGGTGCCATACTCTGTCGAAAGCTTTAGAGATATCAAGAGCTACTGCATGAGTTTCTCCAAAAAGATCAATTGACTGATGGATCGTATGAGTTAAGAGATTGAGTATGTCAATGGTGGATCTTTCGCGGCGAAAACCGTATTGTCTATCACTAATTAAGTTGTTGGATTCAAGATGTTTAACAATATGCTTATTAATTAAAGTTTCAAATACCTTACCAAGAGAAGATGTGACAGCTATTGGTCTGTAATTGGAGGGGTCAGACGAACTTCCTTTCTTCGGAACTGGGTGGATATTGGCTTCTTTCCATGAAATTGGGAATAAAGAAGTACGTATGCATAGTCTGAATAATTTAGCTAGGACAGAGGCAAGTTCAGGGGAACACTTTTTCAAAACAATTGGCGGAATTCCATCTGGGCCTGGAGCTTTGTTGGTAGGTAAATTGTCTAGGATGGATTTTACGAATCTTGTCTGTATTTTAAGTGGGGCAATTTCGGGAGAATCAAGTTCCAGTACTGAGACATTCTGGCTGGTATCATCTATGGTAGAGTTTCTTGCAAAGGTACTAGCAAAGATATCTGCTTTCCCACGTGGGTCATTTGTAATATTGCCATCTGAAGATTTTAGTGGGGGAATGGAAGATGACTTGTTAAAGTTATTATTGAAAGAATTAAGAGTTGACCAGAATATTCTATTGTCATTAGGGTTGTTAAGTAGTTTTGATGCTTGCTTTTGAAGAAAGTTTGATTTAGATAGATTTAATACAGCTTTTGCATGATTTCTAGCAATTTTAAATTGGGAGAGTGATTCAGATGTTTTTGATTTTAAGTAAGAGTTATATGCTAATGACTTTTGGGCTGTTGCTCTGGCACAATTGCCATCAAACCATTTTGGAGAGTTTGATCTTTTATATATATATATATATATATATATATATATATATATATATACACGTGTGCATGAAAGTGTGTATGTTCAAATGCATGGATGTGTGTATGTATGTATGTATATTCGTATATATATGTATATATGTCAATGTATATACATATATATATTTTTTTGCCTTAAT
The DNA here is from genome assembly GCF_032717465.1 of Coenobita brevimanus. NCBI lineage: Eukaryota > Metazoa > Arthropoda > Malacostraca > Decapoda > Coenobitidae > Coenobita > Coenobita brevimanus. The sequence goes on along the minus strand of NC_137053.1, from coordinate 36,681,207 downwards.
GACCAGCGGCTCCGGCCCCAATGGTCGATAGGCAAAAAAAAAAAAAAAAAAAAAAAAAAAAAAAACAGACAAGTAGGGTCTGGCTGCTGCTTCTTGACTGTTCGTCGGCCACCAATGCACCGAACAGTGGGTAATGCGGAATTTTCCCTGACTGTACACCCACCACAGTGTTAGCAGATCCCCATTGCCAAATTATGCTAGACTCCATTTAATATTATGCTGAAACCAGCAAAATTATGCTACTGGGATGATGAAATTATGCCAACTTTATGCTAACTTTCAGAGTTAGTTTATTTTCACTGTAAACTATTATACAGCCCTTAATACGCATAGGTAATAGTTCACACAGGTCAACTGCACTGCACGCAGAAAAATGAAGGAATCTCATTAGAGATAATACTGAAGAACATAAGCTGACTTTCAGCAGTAACAAGTTAAACAAGGCTAAACATTTTTGTGACTGAGATAGGTATCATAATCCTTCTACTATCTAAATAATATTTTGTTTTGACAATTATTTATCGGCATTTGAATGAAAATAAAATGACTATCATTGCAGTTAGCAACTCTACTACAAGGAATAAAGTCTGCAGAAATTTCTGCTATTAGCTAATAAAGGTGACTGATTGAGAGGATTAGCCCAAGATCACAGCTAATTAGCAACTCATTGACAAGACTACTTCTTTTATATTGAAATTTCTTAAAACCTCACAATAAATACAACTAACTGTGAAACATGGAATATTAGCCAGTCATATAAACATTATTGTTTATGTCCATTGGATTTCTATTACTACTTTCACATTTCACTCTTATTTCTCTCAGTTTTCTCAAATTATTCTATATCTATGCCAAATGTACCAAATTATGCTAAAACTATACTAAATTCATCAGTATGCCATATATTATGCTAGCCTATGAAATTCCCCTCAGACTATGCTAAAAACATAAAATTATGCTAGATCTGGTAACATTGACCCACCAAAATAATTATCGTTACCTCTGGGTGGGATGAACTCTGAAATGATTTGTAAATGTGAAACTGTTCATATGTTACTGGTAATAGTTCAGAACCCTTGGTCCTTATGTCATCTTGTATCATACACACCACAAAGCCAGTCAGGAGACAGGACCTGTGTGCTGGGCAATCCCCAGGTCCTGTCCTCCCCACTTACTTTTTTAACCAGCCCCTACCCCACTGACCGGGCTAATGTATGGCCCGGCCTGCACTATAGGTGCAGGGAATCTTTGAACTTGAATACACCACAAGCGTAACGAATATTTTATTGGTGGGTGTACATACGTTTGAAGAGAGAGGCACGTATGCACACATACATATACGTATATATCTATACGTATATATTCACGCACATTTAGCCATTGACATACTGCTTGTACAGGACAGGTACGCATGTATAAAAATGAGGGTATGTGTACAGGCATGCATACTTATACATATGCAACATGCACATATACAAGAGAGAGAGAGAGAGAGAGAGAGAGAGAGAGAGATTCACCCCAAGTAGATACATATACATGGTCACATACACAGGTAGATAGATAGTCAAAAAACGATATGCATTATAAAATTACCTCAATTCAGAATCCCAGCACTTGGATAATACAAATACACGAAGTTACTTATTTGTTTATTTATTTTTATTTAGGTTCTTTATTTACCATTCAGTACGCGCCCCAACACTCTGGGGAACATTGTCCCTGAAGGCCAAGGAGGAAGGGGTGCATGAGGAAAACAAAATCGGTATCTTATTTAGGGCACGGAAGGTACAGAAGTAATTATCATTACAAGCACAATAATAAACAAAGACATACAATGATACATACATGGTACAAAGTTGTTACAGTAATTATCATTACATGTTATGAGTATAGTGATACATAGATACACACGTACTGTATGTACATACGTATGCAAAGAGAGGCAGATATGCTCACATACATATAAGTATATATCTACACATTTTTTTCAAATTTTGGTTCTTTATTTACCATTCAGTACGCGCCCCAACACTCTGGGGAACACTGTCCCACAAGGCCAAGGAGGGAGGGTGCATGAGGAAAACAGAATCGGTATCTTAGGGCATAGAAGGTACAGAAGTAATTATCATAAAATGCACAGTAATGAAAAAAACATACAATAATACATTGTACAAATGTGTTACAGTAATTATCATTACATGATTTGAGATGAGTAAAGTGGTAAATAGATACACACGTATGTACATACGTATCTAGAGAGAGGCACAGATGCACACATACATATACGTATATATCTATACATATGAGTTTATATTCACGCACATGTAGCCGTAGACATACTGCATGTACAGGATAGGTACGCATGTATAAGGATATGGGTATGTGTACAGGCGTGCATACATATACACATGCAGCATGCACATATATATGATATATTCATATATACATAGGCAGGGAGACATATAGTTACATATACACCCGAAGTAGACACATATGCATAGTCATATTCTAGGTAGCTAGACAAAAAATGGTATGCATTATAATATTACCTGTTGATTCAAAATCCCAGCACTAGGACAACGCATGCACATGCATCCGGTGTGTGTGCGTGGACACACACACACACACACAGGCTTGTATACATGTATATACAGTATATGTACATGTACTGTACATATACACAGATTCACATATATACATATACAGGTATTCATATACACATATGTACATACATACATACACACACACACACACACATATATATATATATATATATATATATATATATATATATATATATATATATATATATATATACACCAAAATGTCCATCATTGTCCCAGTGCCAGGGCATTACAATGAAAGAAAGTCGGGGTGAAGGGTGAGAATGTCCTCGAGTACATCAAGATATGTGATGAAGCAGGTACACAAAACAGAAAACGAAGCCCAAAGGGGGGGGGGGAAGGTCGACAATTTTAGAGCAGTTGTGCCCCTAAAATCATGTTATAGAAAATGGTCATTACCATCATTAGAAGAAAACGATAACTAGTTTATTTCATAGCTAGCTACTACAAAAACGGAAACTCTCACTGGAGGAACTACTGTACTCAGTCTCCTTTTGTATGTACTCTCTCACCTTAACATTTCTTGCCTGCCTACCTCCCAGCTCCCACAGACCAACTCCCATGTAACTACCACCCTTGCTGCTATCCCTGATCCTTCCCTCCCTTCTGTCCCACCAGTACCAGCCTTGTCCCTCTACATGTGTCCCGGACTCACCCTCTCGCACAAGCCTCATCTGTCTATACTCCCTCACCCACATCTTTACCCAATACATCCTCGCCTCTCTGCCACCCTTTCCCCTCCCTCTCCCTCCCTCTACCTCCCTCTCTCCCGGTAGCCGTACGCGTATGGGACCTCCCTCTCTCGTGCCTCCCTACCCACTTTCCTCCTCCTTTCCCCCACTTCCCCAACCATCCGTTCTCCACCTCTCTTATGACAATTCTCCGCCTCCCTTCTTGTCCTAATAGCTCCCAAACCTAGACGATATAAAATGTTATCTTGGAACATACGGAACATCCACCGCCGCCTGGCTGACCTTTCTCATTATGCTTCATCTCATCACCCTGCTGTTATTTGCCTTCAGGAGGCTTTCCCTCGTTCTCGTCGCCCCAGACCCCCACCCAGCCTTAGGGGATACCACTGCTGTCATACCCATTCTGGCCAAGGACTGGTTACATACATTCATCACTCTATTCCTCACACGCTCATTACTAAATTACCTGCCTTTTCTCACTCCTCCCTCTTTCACTTATTTCGCGTCCCTGTCAACGATGCCTCTTTGTATATATGTAACGTCTATCTCAGTCCAACTAGGGGTGACCCCACCACTTTACCTACTCGCCGCTCCTCACCTATCTTTTACCTGGGCGATTTTAATGCCTCTCATCCGTCATTTGGCGGTTCCCGTGCTTCTCCTGCTGGTCATCGTCTCCATGACTTTGCCAATAACCATCATGTGCATCCATTCCCCACTCCTCATCCCACTCATGTTTGGGGAGGAAGATGTCTTGATCTCGTCCTTGGTAGCAACGTGGTACAACATGTCACTATTGACATTGTCCCGGCTCTTATCTCCGACCACATGTCCATCCTTGCCACATATTCCATTCCCATACTACACTCCCAGCACCACCATGCCAGAAAAAAGATTAATATCCCTATTCTGCTGCCAGTCATTTCTTCACCACATCATCTGAACCGTACACCTCCCTAGTTACCATAGTACAGACGTTATATGATCATTGTGTGCTGCAGGTCAATCATATGAAAACCTTTGCTCGACAGGCTGGGGAGTGGATAAGGGATCACCATCTACATGACAGTGAGGAAGAAGTGAAGTGAGCAGCAGCTGTGTATCGTGCTGACCGCACCACTGAGAATTTCCACTCCTATCTCACCGCAGCCAGGTCCTCCCGTGACCTTAAACGCAGTGTTCGCCAGGAGTATTGGTATGACTTTCTCCAGAATATTAATGCACACACTCCTCAATCTAAGGCTTGGTGGCTTGTTAATAGAGTTGTTCAGTCAAGTGAGTCCCCCCACCCCTCCTCTCCACCACAATCCTGTGGAGTATGCCAACAACCTAGTTGACAAATGGTCCACCCAATCTCAGCTGACATCCCTGCCTCCCTCCTCTCAGCCGCTAGTGGAAACAGGCTAGCACGTATTGCAGAGGCTCGCTCCACTCTCTCCCCCCCTAGATGATCACTCCATCACCAGTGATGAGTTGTGACTTGCACTATTGCAAGGGACAGCAACTGCCCCGGGTGATGACTGGATCACCTACGCCACACTCAGACTCATCTCTCAAGTCCCTGGCAGTCCCCTACTCTCGCTGTTCAACCTGAGTTGTTCCGAAGGCAGTCTCCCTGCAGACTGGACCCGTAGCACCATCATCCCCATCCCTAAGCCTAATTCCTCTGATTTCCATCCCATTTCCCTGACTTCCTGCATCTGCAAAGTCCTCAAGAGAATTCTTTTAGCAAGGCTCTGCTATCTTCTCCAGGACCAGCTCTCTCCCCATCTTTTTGGTTTCCTCTCAGGCCGAGGCACACAACATTGCCTTGCAGAATTACTCACTCATATCACATGCTCCTGCTGTACAGCCTTCATTGACCTCAAAGCTGCATTCGATGCCGCAAACCGTGATGTCATCCTTGACAAACTTGCCCACCTGGGTGTATCTGGTCACCTGTTCTTCTGATTGCAAAGCTACCTGTCTAATCGTCAGTTTTGGGTTCTGTTTTGTGGGGCGGTTAGTGATTATCGACCCTTCAATCTTGGCACACCTAAGGGTGGGGTACTTAGCCCCTTTCTCTTCAGTCTTCTCATGAATAAACTCCTCTGACTTTTAAGTCCTATCCCTGATTCCTCTGTGATCCTAACTTATGCTGATGATATCTGCATCCACTCACCTTCTCCTGTCACTCTTCAATGTCTCTTAGTTAAGTTCAGCCAGGCTGCACCTGCTTGTGGGTTGATTATCAACACTGCCAAAACCAAACTGTTTACACAATCCCTCACTCATAGGCTTGCATGCACAACCATAACCTTCCTCGGCTCTCATCTTGAGGTAGGGCAGGATTATATGTACCTTGGAATTCCCCTTTCTTCCCTCTTTAACCCCTCCCAGTATGTCACCACTATCTGCACCCGCCTGCATCGCAGACTTAAACTCCTTGGCATGCTCACTTGTGACTCACATGGGGTTAGCATCCCCGTCGCTCGATCATTTTACCTGTTATATATTCACTGCCTTCTTGATTATCATGCTATCCCTCTCTCCCTTGTCCCCCAGCACAGCTCCGACCGGTTGAAGTGGAACAAAATTGGGCGATGTGCCTCATTCTTCGCTGCTCCAGGTCTGCCAGAGTAGTTGACGTGCTCCATGAACTCAGTCTGTGTCCTATCACCAATTGCATTCATGTGCTTGGAGTCTGCTTTGCCATGCAGTGTCTGACCACATCTCCGTCTCCTGCTTCATCCTTTTCCTCCTGACTGGTTGACGTTCTCTCAGATTCCACTCACCGTGATCGGATCTGGCATACTCACGTGCCAGGCCTGGCATCCTGGCTGAAACGAATTCGTTCAGCTCTCAACTGTCCTCTGCAGCTTTCTGGCCAAGATCCCGCTAGCACCCTTGCTTCACTCCCATCCCTACTGACCCTTTGCCCCTTACCTGGACACGTAAGACTCCTGCTGTGCACTACACATCTTCTGTCACTGCTTCTGACCGCTTACCAATCCCCTCACAGCTCTCCATCACTAAAACCCTTAACTCCGTAGCCCGCACCTACCCTTCCCCTCCTATTCACGTCTACACGGACGGTTCTGTCCTCACTAAGGGCCAGGCGGGAGCTGCCGGCATTGCCTTTACTAACTCTGCTTCCCCCGTCTTCTCCACCTCCTACCGCCTTCCCAACTGGGCCAACAGTACGCAGTGTGAATTATCTGCTATACGCTCTGCCCTTGACCTCCTTATCTCTCATCACCTACCAGGTCTAATCATCAGCGATTCCCAACTGCCCTTGCCTTACTTCGCAACCCCCCCCCCCCGATGCCCCTCCCCTCTCTTCGCCTCCCTCTTCTCTCGCCTTCATCAGGCTCATGCTCTTGATCTCAGGGTTTCTTTTATTTGGATCCCAGCTCATGTTGGTCACAACCACCACAACTAGGCAGATCCCCTGGCCCAAGCTACCTGCAACCTTCCCCTAGCTTCCATCCGCCTCCCTGTGTCCACAACAACTGTCAGGAGAATCCTTCTCGAGGAGTCCAGGGAGAACCTAGCCCTGCTTACCGATGCTGAATATCCCACTAATGTCACCATCCAGCACTATGACTCCTTCCGTGGCGTGAGACACACCTACGGCAAGCACCCCACCTACACCCACCGCTGCAATGTGGCCCTCGCCCGCATTCGCCTGGGGTATCGTTCCCCAGGGGAAATCACCAGACGACCGACCGCCAACAGGCCATGTAAACTATGTTACAATCCAATGGATGAAGCATTATTACATAATATTGTTAACTACCCAGTTATTGCCCCCTTCAAACCCCCTGGACTCTTGTTTTCTTCTTTATGTACCTGCTTCATCACACATCTTGATGTACTCGAAGACATTCTCGCCCTTCACCCCGACTTCCTTTCATTGTAATGCTCTGGCACTAGGACAACGATCGGACATTTTGGTGTGTGTGTGTGTGTGTGTGTGTGTGTGTGTGTGTGTGTGTGTGTGTGTGTGTGTGTGTGTGTGTGTTGTCCACTCAGGGCACACATCAAGTGCATGTGTATGTAGTGTCCTAGTGCTGGGATTATGAATTAAGAGGTAATTTTATAATATATCGTTTTTTTTTCTCTGTCTACCTGTGTATGTGACTATGTATATGTATCTACTTAGGGTGTATATGTATATATATGTTTCCCTGTCTATGTATATATGAATATATCATATATATGTGCATGTTGCATATGTACATATATGTATGCACACCTGTACACATACCCATATCTTTTTACATACGTACTGTACCTATCCTGTACAAGCAGTATGTCTGTGGTTACATGTGCGTAAATATATACATATATGTATAGATATATATAAGTGCTCGTGGGCCCTTCGGGTTCCTCGCACTTGCTCCTGCGGAGGGCTCTCGCGCTGCTGTAGTTTATTTTAGTCATACCTATGGTCAAAAAATTCTACAATCCCATGCCGGGCGCTAGGAGCGGCGTTTATTTTGGTCAGAATGTGATCGCTCATTAGATAGAGAAAAAGTTTTTCAATCGTGATGGGACCAAGTTTTTTCACACCAGCAAATTTTTTGCGATTTTTGTGCCAATTTTAGTGCGATTTGAATGTGTAGTTTCGGCTGCACAAAACACACACACACACACACACACACACACACACACACACACACACACACACACACGGCTAGTGCTATAGTATATTAGATGTAAATGTATGTGTGCATATGTGCATCTCTGCATATGCATGTACATACGTTTATATTTATGTACCACTTCACTCATTTCAAAACATGTAATGTTAATTACTGTGACAACTTTGTACCATGTATGTATCATTGTATGTCTTTGTTCATTATTGTGCTTGTAATGATAATTCCTTCTGTACCTTCTATGCTCAGTGATACTAATTTCGTTTTCCTCATGCAATCATCCCTGCTTGGCCTTCAGGGGCAGTGTTCCCCAGAGTGTTGAGGCTTGTACTGAATGGTAAATAAAGAACCTAAAAAAAAAAAAAAAAAAATATCTCGCTGGTTCATTAATTATTCTTTCTGTGCCAACCAGCTTGACCGTGTCTGGGGCACTCATGTTTCCGATGTGGCTTTCTGAGAGTCCAAAAAATTCGTTCATCACTCTTTCTCTTCTCTAGCTATCTGACAGAGATCCCGCCTTTATCCATGCTGACCTTGACAAAAGCATCCCTTTATCCATGCTGACCTTGACAAAAGCATCCCTGCTGACATTGTCACACCCATTCCTTCTGATTCTTTTCTGTACACGTACAATTCCTGCTATACATTACACATTCTCTGCCACTGTTACTAACCGTCCACCTATGGAACTGCCAAGTGAGAGAGATATCCACAGCGAACAACATTGGTTTTGCCAGTGACAATTGTTTTACAGTGCTGGGGAAAAATAATGGGTTTCAAACACATCTGAAGAAGGATGTTCCATCTGTGTTTGTTTTAGATTGTGTGTGCCGTTTTTTGCCTCGTGCTCATGCCATGAAAGCAATCACATGTCTCTTTGGCATGAAGCCCTTTTAATGATATTTGGTGCTACTCTGCATGCAGCAGTAAGTGCCAACAGCAGTTCCACATTATTCAAGACATTTTTTATTCTCACAGATATAAAATGATTGAGTTGTCAAATACTTGCTAGCTGTCTCCTGAGTCAGTAATGTCCAGAATATTAGGATAGTGGGTGGCAGTGGCGTATCCAGGATTCTCGCCAGGGGGGGGGGGAACACTTGGAATATTTCCTCAAAATATCTGTCACCACACTGGCGTGAGTTTCCCGAATTCACACTTTCCCACATTCGTGATACTATCGTTATTTTCTATTTTCCTTTGCAATTTTGTATTTCTCTCTCTCTCTCTCTCTCTCTCTCTCTCACACACACACACACACACACACACACACACACACACACACACACACACACACACACACACACACACACCACTTAGCACATATGTGTAAATCAAAATTCGCTGCCGCACCCACCCCCAGTCTGGTATTCTTTTTTGTACTACTGTTGTGGTGGTAGCCAACAGAAATTCTGTTTTCCACAGCTTATTCTCTTAGTTTCATTCTCATTGGCTCAGGCATCAGGGGTGGTGCATACGTCAAGACTGACCTACTTAAATACATCTGGTGGGATTCTGTCTATCTATCTATCTTTTGCCAGACGCCTTACTACTTTATACGGGGTGGCCACAAACAAATCGAATCCACGTCACCCTGTCCCCCGCCATTTCACTGCCCTGCTCCCAGTTCACACACTCCTCTCTCATATACCTCTCCACTTCATCCCTCCATCTCATCCTTGGCCTTCCCTCCCTCTCTCCCCCCTCCACCTCACTCACATACACTCTCCTCGTCAGTCTCTCACTCTCCATCCTTTCCACATGGCCAAACCACCTCAGTGTGTTTCTCCTAACGTTTCCTATCACATCCACATCCACACCACAACGCTCCTTCACATCCTTTTTGTCAGTCTGTCTCTCCATGTGACTCCACAGGTTCCTCTCAAATAACTCATTTCCACTGCTCTCACACTTGACTTGTGTCCTTCCAAACAACGTCCAAGCTTCACTTCCATACGTTAGAGTTGGTATCACAATACTCTCATAAAATAACTTTTTCACTTCCATGCTCACTTCCCTGTTTCTTATCACTGCCTTCAAGGAACCAGCAACCTTTCTTCCTTGTTGTATTCTTTCAAGCACTTCACCCTCCAAACTTCCATCCCTACTCATCACACTACCAAAGTACTTAAACATACTCACATTTTCCGTTTCCTCCTCATCCAACCTCGCTGTACATTCACTGACTTCACCTCTCTCGAAGACCATCACTTTACTCTTCCCTACATTCACCTTTAGATTCCGTTTCTTACATACTCTCCCAAACTCATCCACCAAGCCTTGCAGCTCTCCTTCGTCTTCACTCAACAACACAGTATCATCTGCAAACAACAGTACAGGGAGTTTCCAAACACTACCCTCTCTCATTAGGGCCACTCCAACATCCACTACCCTACCTTGTATCTCTTTTATAACCCCATCCATATACAGACTGAACAACCATGGAGACATGACACCTCCCTGTTTCAACCAAACCTTCAAAAAGAAAAACTCACTCAGTTTACTATCCACCCGCACTGCGCCTTAGCATCCTCATACATACTCTTCACAGCATTCAACAACTTCCCATCTACTCCATATATTCTTAATACTTTCCACAATCCTTGTCTATCCATATGCTTTCTCCAAATCCGTGAAGGACGCATACAACTTCTTTCCTTTCTCTAGAAACTTTTCCACTAAATATCTCAGAATGAATATCTGATCTACACAACCTCTTCTCTTCCTAAAGTCTCCCTGTTCTTCTCCAACTAAATCCCCCGTTATTTCCCTAATTCTGCCAGTACGTATCCTACCGTATACATTTCCTATTACACTAAGAAGACAAATGCCCCTATAATTGCCACATACTTTTTTTATTTTCATTTTCCCTTTGTACATGGGTGAGAGTGACATCTCTTAATCCTTGACTCAGGTGACCACTCGACCTACCCCGCTCAGCAGGGAATGATTTTCATATCACCGGAACTGCACTGTACTGTACAGAAAGGATTTTTCCATTAAGGAAAAAAAGAAAAACATCGTTAAGTTATTCATCCTGAAAATTTTCACATAGAAAAGTGGGGGAGACAGAAGATACTCTGTCCCGAAGGCTCCAAAAAGTGAGGGGGACACTTCCCCCTGTCCCCCACCCAAACGAGGCCCCTGGCACACATATTTATATCTGCTTACCTTCTAAAATGTAGTCTGAGGTGATCAAAATAGCTTCATGCATTCTTCAAAAATAATGCTCGTCTCACTTGTTTGTAACAATAATTGTGTAGTGTTTGTTTGGAACTGGATACAGGGTGAGAGGATATGGCTGCAGGGTGAGAGGATGTGGCTGAGGGGACACCTAATCAGGATTCATGTGCAAAACATCATTAGAGCTCTAATATTAACCACATAATCTAAGGTGATAGGGGAAATTGTTAGGTTGTAACTGGCCATTTTTTCTCAAGGGTTTTATAATAGTTAGTGTAGGTTTCAGTTTCAAAGGAAATTATTGCTCCTAAATATTTTTGGAAATAGATAATCCATCTATCCATCCATCATCCAATCCTACGTGGCCCCATAAGAAGCGTAGGAGCCCGGGGCTAGGCAAGTTGGTCCTGACATTTAAGGTGAGAATGACCAGTCTCACTCATCCCTGAGTGGTATTACGTGAGCAATGAATCCCAATCACCCATTGGATATAAACCTTCATCGGGTCAATCCGACTGGATGCCCTAATTACCCACTAAACCACCAGGCGCTAAAATTTGGTTATATGGTTACCACCCAGCATTGTAAATGGTTTCCTGGTGTACAGGTAACCATTTCGCTTGTCATTCAGTGTAGAATCACCCACAGGCAGAAGGAAGAGAAAAGAATGAAGGAAAGTAAGACAGAAGAGGAAGTGTAAAGTCACCCGTAGGCAGAAGGACGAGGAAAGAATGAAGGAAAGACAGAGGAGGATGGAAGGAAAGAAGGATGAAGGAGAGAAATAGATAATATTGTTTGATATACAAGTGGCAAAATTAGGAAAACTGTATTGTCATTCAAGAACTATGCCAAAAATCCCTTTCTGCATTTCCCCAAAATTTTCCCACGGGGGGCAAACTGCCCCCCCTAACCCCCCAGTGGCTACGTGTATGGCGGGTGGAACTGAAACTATTTTTTTCAGGGTGATGCCAAACCAGTTCAAGCTGAGGGGGCTGTCCAGATACTGAAAGTAATGAAAACTCCTGCAACCAAGCACATATCTTTAATCACCGGTGAGGTGATCACTAGAGGACTAGGTGACTGAGACCCAGCACGTGGACACAAATACAGGTTATTTGGTGAAAGCCTGCCAATATGAGTTACACTAACTTCGCTCGGTACATTATGACTCCACATAATATCAGTTTACTTCATATTTAGTTCACTGAGTTTGCTAATATCCATCAGGTTACTCGTTATATACTGTTGCAGCTAAACTTTATCTTCTCTCGCACAGGAATAGTACAATAAATCATCTTGAGTTACCTTATACTCATGTTTATAGAGTAAGTTAATGTCACTATCAGTCTTCAGCTTCAACCTAACTTGCGTGTCGTAGGTCTAAGTTAGTCCGTACATCCTGAAAAGAGCCTTGAGGTGTTGTCAGCTCTAAGCCCCAAAAGTGAAAGAAATAAGATGATTAAAAATAAAAATATTTGCTTAATAAAAGTAAACGAAAACAAAGTTGGAGATAACGAGCAGATTCCAGGCTCCTGACATTTCCAAGAGATTGGGTGTGCTAAGCCGACTCCGCTCTTTCTTTACCCTTGCACAATTGTTGACTCTATACAGGGGTTTTATCCGCCCCTGTGTAGAGTACAACTCTCATGTGTGGGGAGGCTCCCCACATACAGCTCTTCTCAATAGGGTGGAGTCAAAGGCTTTTCGTCTCATTAACTCTCCTCCTCTTACTGACTCCCTTCAACCTCTGTCTCTTCGCCGCACTGTTGCATCTTTATCTCTTTTCTATCGCTACTTTAATGGTCACTGCTCCTCTGAACTGTCTGCTTGCATTCCTCCACCTCTACGACGGGCGCGTAGCACCCGTCTGGCAGCAAACTCTCATCCTTTTTCTGTCCAACTCTCTAATGCAAGAGTTAACCGTTACTCCCAGTCTTTCATTTATGCAACAGGTCAGCTCTGGAACTGTCTCCCTCTGTCTGTATTTCCTGCTGCCTATGATCTCCAGTCTTTCAAACGCAGTGTGTCCAGGCATCTCAAAATGATCGGATCTTGAATTTGGCTCTATATTGTATTTTGTTTTTCTCTTGGAGGGAACTGTTACTGCGGGCTCATGGCCTTTGGTTCCTTCTTCCTCGCATAAAAAAAAAAAAAAAAAAAAAAACTTGTTTGCCTTGTGTTGCCTGTAGGGGCCTCAAACCATGTGTCCTATATCAGGCAGGCTTGATTCTCCCTGGACCAACAAATTATGATCTCGCATTACACATAGGCTTGACACCCATCTGCATCCTTTCAACCCACAGCACGTCGTCTCATTTACTTGTGTTAACCTACTTTCATATGTACCCTTATATTTCTACGAACCTTTGCTTATACCTACTTACATTAACTCAGATTTCTAGTGCCGTGGCTGCCCATGTGTGGAAGCAACATCCCCCTCGTTGAGCACTCGTGCTTAAGACATTAATGCAACAAGGATATGGCTCAGACCCAGGTCCTGCCATGCAACACTTAAGTCACCGTCAAGGCAACATGCAGACTAACTAACTCACACCAGAACCCTAGTCATCAGCTAAGACCCCTTCTTACAAAGAAAGGCGCTTAACTGGATGTAGCAGTACATCACGTGCAGTCTTCACTTTGACATGGCATGCCAGTCCATCTGCATCCGGGGCTAACTTCGACACTCTGCCAAATGGCCCCTTACTTAAAAGGGTAGAGTTGCCTGAGACAAGAACCATGTCATTAGGCTGAGAGTTCCTCCGGGTTTCAAGGTGACATTCGCGGCCCCTCAGCAGAGGCAGGTACTCCCAAAACCAGCTTTTCCAGAAGTGATCCACCGGGAACTGAACATGTTGCCATCTCTTGTGATTTTAGCAACCCACAGTGGCAGACAACCCAAGGGTAGATCCCGGCGGGTCCCTAAACGGAAGAAATGAGTAAGGTGAAGGCCTCCAGATTGCTGACATCTTTTACAATGGATTCTACCTTACAGGAGAGAGTGTGGAGATGCTTGTCATCCAACCCCCGGGATCCTACAACAGCCCAAAAAATCTTCAGCACAGTCCTAATCTGTCTCTCCCATACACCACCTATATGCAAAGCAGCCAGGGGAGAGAAGACTCTGGAGATTAGCCCCCATAGAAAGCCACTCCTGACATTTTCATCCCTTTCCCAGATAGCAGTGGCCACCCGCACTTCCTATTTTGCACCAACCATATTTGTGCCCTTATTAGAGCGAATCCGGCAGGGGATGCCTCAATGACCTTAGAAGCGAATTAGTGTACTAAGGAAGGCAACAGAATCCAGAGGCAAGAACCTCAAGATGGACAGCACAGGTAGCTAAGCATGTGAAATGGCAACCCCACCTCCTGAGGAACTTATGACCCTGCCTAACAGTGAAGGGATCTTAACAGTCTGTATCAGTGTATGTGAATGGGGGCCAAACTGGTGTGACATGATCGACCGGCAAGAATGCTTGCCACTGCTGCACATGTTTCCAGTTGTTCCAGCAGCAACAGCTCGAGTTACAGTACCTTATCCAGCAACTTGCAACAACGGGGAGCCCAGAAACGAAGTTGTAAGCATGCTAAGATTTGTTCCCTCCCAGAATGTCTGGGCTTGGTAGCGTGCACGTTTCTTACCACAAGAAAAAACATGAAGGTTATTGGGAAGCAGAATGGGATGCCAACTACCTCTGCGGAGAGGGGCATCATGCAAACGACCACCAACCCTGAGTAGCCCATCTTCACATAGGAACGGCTCCAGTCTGTATAACATGATTGTTCTCTTCAGGCCACCTGCAGCAAGAGCTGTCAGACCCTCTTGGTAACAGTTGCGATGGACACAGCATATGATGGCATGTTCAGCACGCCTCAGGTCGTCTACTTCACCAATCTGTATGGAAATGCTTTTCCAGCAAGCTTCACCGAGCCAGTCAACAAACCACCTCAGCCAAGAAACCCTTCACAGTAGTTGATGCCATGAGGAGTACCTGACCCACAGCTTAGACAGAGGGTTCTTTCCAGCCTCATCATCCCCACATCCAGCGGACAACACAGCGGCACCTCATTTCACCTCCATGGCAGCATTTAGGTCTGTAAACAAATGTGGTTGTAAACTATAGGCCAGTGTTCCTCAAACTGGTGGATAAATTTTGGCCCCCGTATCCACAGACAATCACCAATTATCTCCTCTGCAGAGAGGCTCCCTGTTGCTCCATCTGCAGAGTTCAACAACTTGCCAGCTACGTATCGTAATGTCTCTGTGTTTACCATAAGCTTTCCATTCAATTGTAATGCGTCTTTTTATTTCGCTGTCATGGTCTTTCATTAATTTAATATTTGTCCCAAGTAATTGTACTCCTCGACTTCATTACTTTAGTTGTTCTCAGGTTCATCTGTAGCCCTACTTTGCGACTTTTTCTGCCCAGGTCAGTTAACATATCTTTCAATGTCTCTGCTGTTTCTGAGATTAGGACAATATCATCTGGAAATCTTAAATGGTTTAGCTTTCTCCA
This sequence comes from Coenobita brevimanus, assembly GCF_032717465.1. Lineage (NCBI taxonomy): Eukaryota > Metazoa > Arthropoda > Malacostraca > Decapoda > Coenobitidae > Coenobita > Coenobita brevimanus. The sequence goes on along the minus strand of NC_137053.1, from coordinate 36,665,546 downwards.
TCAAGTTTACTTTTTTCTCCCAGTCTAGCTTTTTGAAAATACTTTCTAGGCATGCTGTAAATAATTTTGGTGCAACCGTATCTCCCTGACGCACGCCCTTCTCAATCTAACTTTTCACCGAGTCTCTGTGTAATTTAATTGTGGCAGTTCCCTCTTTATATATGTTTTCGAGCAATTTTACATTGTTATCATTTACTCATGTTCTTGCAATGAATTTATAATTGCTATGTGCTCCACTGAGACGAAAGTTTTTTCGTAATCAACAAAACCTAAGCACAGTGGTTTATTTTATTCTATGGTTTTCTTAAGTAGCTGATTCACTGTGTTTAGATGATCAGCAATCAAATACCCGCTTCGGAATCCTGCTTGTTCAAGAGGTTGGTTTTCTTTCAAATTTGAAGTTATTCTGTTCGTAAGGACTTTAGTGAAGAGTTTGTAAATGGCTGGTAATAAGCAAATGGGTCGATAGTTACTAAGAATTTTTGAGTCGCCTTTTTTGTAAAGTAAAATAACTATTGCATTACACCATGTTTTGGGATTTTTTTTTTTAATAAGTGGGCGAGCCTGTACTTACACTTCTGCTTCCAACAGTAAGGTTGCTACTATTCCATTTTCTCCAAAGAGCCTTCCCTCTTTCACATTCTTAAGAGAAATGTTTACTTCGTCTGGTGTTACCTCAGGTATTTCACTTGTGTCAACTGAAAATTTAGCTATTGGTACGACTATCTTTAATGCTCACAGTTCTTTGCAAAATTCTTCAACTCTCCTCACCATCTTATCTCTGTGTTTAATGACCTCACCGTTTTTGTCCTTCAGTGATATAATGTGTTGCTTTCCCAGTGCCATTTTACTTCGGACCTGTTTCAGACTTTTTCCCTTTTTGATGGTTTCATTCATCTTATCCATGTTTCTCTTTCCTTTTTCTTCTCTTTGTCTCTTGTTGATAAGCTTACTTAATTCCGCTCGTTCTATTTCATCTTTGTTTTTACTTTCCTTTCCTTTCTTTTTTTCATAAGCTGGAGTGCCTTTCCGAATACTTCTTGGTTTTGGTTGAACTGGATTTCCCTGTTACTTCCACTGATTCTCTTAGCACTTTTGTTAGTCTGTCATTCAACTCATCAATGTCACATTCAGCATTACTGAGAGCCTGGAATCTGCTCGTTATCTCCAACTTTGTTTTCGTTTACTTTTATTGAGCAAATATTTTTATTTTTAATGATCTTATTTCTTTCACTTTTGAAAATGAATCTGGCTGTGCAACCCACTATCCTTTGATCACTACCTATATTTACTTCGTTAATAATTGTGACATTTGTGACCGTGTTCTTCTTAGCTGTTATAATGAAGTCGATATCTTTCTTTTTTTCTTCATTTAGACTTCTCCAGGTTCATTTTCTTCCTGTTCTGTGAAAGAAGGTGTTCATTATTCTTATGTTATACATTTCAGCATTATCTATCTATCCATCTATCTATCTATCTACACATATAGACAGATAGATAGATAGATAGATAGACAGACAGTTAGATAGATAGACAGTGTGTGTGTGTGTGTGTGTGTGTGTGTGTGTGTGTGTGTGTGTGTGTGTGTGTGTGTGTTTGTGTGTGTGTGTGTGTTTGTGTGTGTGTGTGTGTGTTTGTGTGTTTGTGTGTGTGTGTGTGTGTGTGTGTGTGTGTGTGTGTTCTGGTGTCAACATCTTTTTCCATATGAAGTTGTAGTATCACACATTTTACATAATAATTTTTAAAGCTGTTTAGTCATAATTAACAGTGTGTAATGAAGTGTGACTGATGAACAACCAAATATCATTTCGCTGTTAGCTGTGGTATAGAAGAAGGTGGATTGGCAGACCACAAGTGCCACCCTGTTTCAATTATAAAATGAAGGTTAGGAGAAGTGAAAAGATATCTGAATAGTGCGTAAGTGTAAAGTCCTGGGGAACCATTTATTATGTTGGTATATGTGAATGTACTTAATACCATTTTATAGAGGTGTATAATGTGCTAGTAGAGTTGTCATTTATCTCTACTTTTTGCATAAGCCCAGAGTATATGTAATGCTCGGCACCTCACTTTTTAGCTGACCTCAGCACCGCGCCCTAGTCCGCTCGGTGACTGTACAGCGTCAGAGGCCGTTTTACAGTTTTAAAGGGAGGTGGTGTCGCTCCTACACATCTCTCGGGTCGCAGTTATATTATTCTGTACCCAATAAAGAGAGATTTAATCTGCTCATTTCTGTCACCTTACGCTACCACTTAATAACAGACCAGCTTCCACCTTCTCGTGGCAGAGGACCTTTGGTGGGAAGTGTCGGGCAGTGACGGCGAGTAGCTGACGTGTACTACAGACAGTGTCGTCGATCCAACACGGTGGTCTAGTTATACTATACAGCAGAACACTTAATATGTAGTCAACTGCTACTCCATAACGGCTACATTATTTTATTGGTGCTAGCGTTGGCACGATATTTAGTGCTAGCCGTGTACCGATACATTAAATTGGTGGCCAGCAGTGCGACGATACATTTTATTGGTCCTAGCGGTGGCACGATATTTAGTGCTAGCCGTGTACCGATACATTAAATTGGTGGCAGCGGTGGGATACGATACGTGCTAAAGGGATTTATGCTGTGAACCAGTAACCCTTGCATCACTCGTTCCTGAAGGTGAAACAGAAAATCTTACTCTACTGTTGTAAGGGGACTAATTACCAGTGAGTTAAGTGGAGCAGATAAACTGGAGTGGTGCATATTAATTCCTCCCATTATTCTGCCAGTGCGAGATTCCTATCTTAAGCACAAACTGGCAGTTATCTCGCCCTGTGGTGTGCGAGATATCTCCATCTTCAAACGCAAACTGGCAAGAATCTCGCTCTCGTGTGTGAGAGGCGAGATAAGGGGAGTTCAAGCCAGTGCGGTGAGGAGTGGGTCAACTATAGCGACTTCTAGCAACTAGAGATGCGGACGGCCGAGCGAGCCGAGGGGGAAAGCCGAGTGCGGCCGAGAGGTGCCACGATTGTGTGTGGTGCGTTGTGGCATCTGCCTGGCGTGATGCAGGGCGAACCACTCGCTTGCTAACTCCCACAGCGAGCGGGCTGTCGTGTATGGTTGGAGGAGTCTGGTGGAGTGTGGAACGTGGAATGTGGAACATCATCCTGGACTTTCATATCTAGGTAGAGTCCATGCATTAATCCACACACACACACACACTTGAATCAACACACTAATTAGTTGATGAGTGGAAATAAAGGTTTCTCAGAATTCCCTTGAAATAAATACACTTTCTGTGTATTTTATATGTGTCCCGTTCTCTGTCACTTACCGTAACTATCCTTTTTATGTCAGTTTATCTTCCTGTAACTGGGAGGGGAATATTACTGACAAGGTTAGATGGATACAGTGAAGTGGGGACGTAGAATTAGGGAAATAGAGATTAATCCCACTAGACTCAGAATTTTATGAGTGGGTTGATACATCAAATAAAAGTGCTCAGCCATATTAAATGAGTGAAGGACATATTGAGGATCAAGGTGATGAGGATATTTCTGAAGGACAGGATGAGGATTTGAACGTTTTGCATTTGCGTTCTGGTCATACTTATTCAACAGTCCCAGAGCAATCAGTTAGATCCAAAATGGCCACTAGTCTTGCTAATGAGGGTAATCCTAGTGAGGAGACTGTGGAAGTTGAGACTACAACAGTACCTTTGGTCACTCAGGATATGCAAAATCCAGTCATTAGTGATAGTACTACAACCACTCAAATACCTGTGTATACTTCTGATGTTTTCAGTACACCACAAGGTTTTGGACAGAATTTATTTTCTGTTCCTTCTTCAAATGCATGGGGTATAAACACAGATAATATTGACATGCAAACCCAGAATCCTAATCAATGGGGCATGAATACTAATATTGACATGCAAACCCAGAATCCTAATCAATGGGGCATGAATACTAATATTGGCATGCAAACCCAGGGTCCTTATCCAAATACCTGGGGCATGACTAACAATATGGGCGTGCAAAGTCAGACTAACCCTCCTCCTTTGTGTCAGATACCTGTTCCTAATCTGGCTACTGATATAGTACAGCAGCATCCTAACTGTACTGAAAGTCAGGCTTTGGCGAAGGCAGGCATATGCTATGCAGAAGCCAGCAAAGCCTTGCAAACTTCAGGCTGGAGAGACACAGCTACTAGTTCTCCACAGCAAAGGACCAAGGCTGTTAAGCCAGAGGTGAAAAGATGGTATGTCATACATGGGCATTGTCCTCATGAAACGGACTGTTGCCCCTTTGTCATTGAAAAGAGGAAGAAACTAGGGAACCCAGCTAGTTCGGGGGAAGCTCAGGGCCGCGCGCAAACGTAATTAAAATAGTACAATCCACCGATGCATGTGTGGCAGCTATTACTAAGGTGGACTTATTATCTATTCCTTGGATCATAGGGAAAGGCCAAGTGTCCCTGATCGTAGATACAGGGGCATGTACAAACATTATTTCTAGTAAAGCGCTGGAAAGACTTAAAAGTGAATTGCCTCTAACAAACTGGACATTATCACCACCTGATGTAATGTTGACAGGTGTGACAGGGAGTAGAATGAAGATTGTAAGCCAGGTGCCGTTGACATTGAGGGCAGATAAACGATCTCCTGTGTTACGTGCTACGTTTATGTGGTTGAGGATTTTCCTCTGCCAGCTGATGGGCTGTTAGGCTTTGAAACCGGAGGAGTATGATATAGTAATACACCCTCAGGCCTTAATCCCTCAGGAACACGAACTGGAACTGGCATCCAATCAGGAGCCGTCCAACCAGTTGTGACCCCGACAAGTGAGCGTCAAGGGAGTCCCCGGATGCACATGAAGCGGAGGGTATGGACTGGAAGAAAGTCAGGGCTATAGTGAGTGGTAATCACCACTTACCCAGTCGAACTGTCTGTAAAATTCCTGTCCAAGTACCTGACGTGTCGGTGGGAACTGATGTAGCATGCTTAACTGAGACTGTAAAACATATGGCATTGTCGCTGGAATCGACTCTGACTAGCGTTGGCCAAGACCAGAAGACGCCCCTCTTCATCGCAAATATGAGTGGTGGCGCAGTTAAGCTCAGAGATGGTTGTTATATAGGCGACTTGATGTGCTATGGTGCCCCCATAAAGGAAGTCGACGACGTGCCGGTGATCTCTCCTGTAGTTACATCTCAAGCAACGACTCAGTCGGAACCCGTACGTCTGGCTAAGGAAAAACAGCTGGAGCAATACGTGAAGGTCACGGATAATGTAGACCATAAAACACGACTCCTAGCCCTCCTTAGAGAATTTTCCGACGTAGTAGCACTTCCAGGAGAAGCGCTGGGTAGGACGGATAGGGTGAAGCATCATACTGGTTTGTGCCCTGGTACAAATCCAGTTTATGTGCCTGCATACCGTCTACCGCACAGCCAAAGGGAAGCAGTGGATGAGGAAGTTGAAAGGATGCTTCGTGATGAAGTTATCCAGCCTTCCTCCTTGCCTTGGAATGCACCACTCTTTCTAGTGCCTAAGAAGGACGGTGGTGTGAGACCTGTTGTGGATTTTCGGCAAGTGAACAAACAGTCCGGATCGTTACCCGATTCCACATCTGCGAGACTTACTTCAATCATTAGGTAAGGGAATACTGTGTTTACTTGTCTGGATCTAGCGTCAGGGTATTGGCAGGTGGAGCTGACCGAAGAGTCGGGTCCCATTACTGCTTTTAGCACTCACCGTGGGCACTTTGAATTTCTCCGGATGCCTTTTGGACTGAGTAATGCTCCTTTAACATTTCAGCGGATGATAAACCAATTGTTTGGCGAGATGTTAGGGCAAGACGTCTTAGCGTATCTAGATGACCTATTTTCCTACACCACAGAACAAGGATCAGATAAGATCGTTCCTAGGCCTCACTGGCTTTTATAGGAGTTTTGTCCACAGGTATGCCATCATAGCATCACCTTTAACGACGCTACTTAAGAAGGACGCTGCATGGAAATGGGGACCCTCGGAAGAGAAAAGCTTCAACGAGCTCAAACAAGCCATGTCAGAAACACCCTTATTAGCGTTTCCTGATTATACTCAACCTTTCTATCTGTGCACGGACGCCTCAGGTCTGGGTCTGGGAGCGGTGCTACAGCAGAAGGATGAGCACGGAAAGACACATACCATAGCGTATGCTAGTAGGGCATTAAGACCCCCAGAGAAGAACTATTCGACGACACATTTGGAGACATTAGCAGTCGTGTGGGCGTTAGGACATTTCCGGGATATTATCTTTGGCTACCGGATAATTGTTTTAACTGACCATGCACCCATACGCGACTTGTTTAAAGGAAAAAACTTGCACGGTAAGGTTGCGCGTTGGTTTGGCAAAGTAATGGAGTTTGATCCAGAGGTCAGATATTTACCAGGCCATCAAAATGTTGTAGCCGACGCGTTGAGTAGAAACATTGCTGCTACCATAGCCGAGGATGTTGCTCTTGCTGAGTATTCCTCAGACACGGTAAAAGCGGAACAACGTAATGATGCGATGTGGTCTCAAGTCATCTATGCCTTGGAGTCTGGCGACGAGACTTGTCTACCTGAACTCCCAGTACCAATGACTCACTTCCATCTTCAACAGGGTCTTTTGTATAAGCAACCCCCAGGGAAGGACACTGCATATCAGTTGGTTGTTCCTGCTACCTTACAGCAAGCCGTGCTACAGTTAGTTCATGACGTACCTCAAGCGGGTCATCCCGGTCGCGATAGATGCATACGTGAGGCGAGAAAGAAATACTATTGGCCGACCATGAGGAAGGACATAGAAGCCCACGTCAGTCAATGTGTCAAATGCGCGGAAATACGAGGAACGACGGGACTTCCGACTCCCATCTTAGAGTATCCTCTACCGGAAAAAACCCTGGGATACAGTCTCCATTGATCTCTTAGCGTTGCCGAGAAGTCGTCAAGGTTCAAGTTATGTACTGGTGGCAGTGGACCATTTCTCACGATTCACTGTTTTAGCACCTTTACAGACAAAAACTTCAGAGGAGGTGGCGCACGCTTTTGTGACTTCAGTGATTTGTCCATACTCTACACCTAAGGTATTGCTCAGCGATAATGGCAGTGAATTTCGTAACCAGGTGTTACAAGAAATCTGTCGTATGTATGGAGTAAAGCAAGTTTTTGTAATGCCTTACAGTCCTAAGAGCAATGGCCTGGTGGAGAGAACAAACAGGAAGATACTGGAAGTCTTGAGACCAGTAATAACCTCAAATCAGGAGGATAACTGGGAAGACTGGTTACCACATGTAGCGGCGACCATCAACTCCTCAGAAAATTCATCAACTGGGAAGTCTCCTCATTATATCCTTTATGGAGAAGAGAAAGTGTTACCCTACGATTTGTTGGCTGGACCTCCTACTCCAGTACAGTATACTACGAAGAAGACTACGCAAAGGTACAGTTGTTGAAATTCCAACGTATACACAGTGAAGCACGTAAAAGATTAAAAGCCTCAAGAGCGGAGATGATGGCGAAACAACACAAAGGTAGTCAAGAAAAGACGTTACAGGCAGGCCAGAAGGTCATAATCCACAACCCTGAGAGAATTTCCAAGCTCAGACCTAAGTTCCGCGGACCATATACCGTTGTGGAACGAGTACGTGGAAATACTTATAGAATAAAGGATGAAGCTAATGGAACTCAGGAGGCAGTACATGCTGATAGGATCAAACTAGTAAGTCAAGAGCTAGGCCTATCGTCTGATGTGTTGTGCCCTCTGTCTTCGTCGCAGTCTATGTCGTCATCCGTACCTGTCCCTAACCAAGAGTATCGCAGCAAGCTACGATCCCACAACAAGAGTGATTAAGGGAGTATCTACTCTTGCAGAAAAAAAAATGTGGCTTTGGCTCAAACTCCTCGTGCGTTGCTTGGGGTGGACCTATGGAACGACATCGGACATGGACACGACTGCGTTAATGCCAGGAGCACTGAAGAGCCCACTTGGAGAAGTCGTGGTAGTGGAAGATGCAGTGCATCTACTATCCAATGGAAGGCTATCTCCAAACGCTAGATATTGTCAAGGAGGTCTCCAAGGGCTTGTCGAATCTCAGACAGCAACTGTTGGAAGTGGGAAAGATGTTTAATCGAAACCCACGATTGATGAACTCTGACACTGAAGCTTTGTTGAGCTTCAGACTAGGCATATAGACAGGCTCACCGACAGGCTCACTAACTTGCATGTTGCTTTACCTAACGTACACTCTGATCTTTCCAAGCATGTCCATGCACGTACTAAGAGAGGACTTGTGGATTTTCTAACTCTTTGGTACGGCATTAGATAAGGATGTAGTGCAATTGGGTAGACAGATGCATGACTTGACACTGGCCGCTAAAGCCAATAATAGATTAATCATGCATGTGTATAAACAGTTAGATGAGTTCACTAACAAAGCTAACGAGATAATTAGGACTACCAACCATCTAGTAGAGCTTGTGAACAACATCCAAATTAACCTACCAACCCTAGCTAACTTGGTGTTATTTGCTGAGTACTTACATGCTCTCGACGAGTCAACCACTGCTTTGGAGAAGCATGCAGCCAATATGGTGGACGGCTTAATCGATGCAAGTTTGAACAGGGTTAATGCTTTATTGCTGCCTACTAATATACTAACAAATGCACTTGATATAGCTATGTGGAAGCATGGACTTATGCCACTCTTTGATCTGAGTCAACTGGAATATTATTACCCATTGTTGGAGGCCCAGTTGACCCATGAAGGCATCCTGATTTTGGTACCTATGAGGAATGCTGTAATATACCAGGCATGGCGGTTCATTTCCTTCCCTTTTGCTACTGCTAATAATACACTTGTTGTTATTGAAGCGGGTCCAGAGGTGCTAGTTGTCTCAGATGACAAGAAATATGTAGCAGAAACGACTGTGGATGAATTTGAGAAGTGTAAGGCCTCATTTCTTGATCTCCATGTATGTCCTGCTTTCCATTTTGTCTTCGTACCATTAAAGGTAGAGGAGTGTAAGAGGGCCTTGTCGGACACAAATACTTCCTCTGCTCTGCAGTGTTGCACCTTCCAACCCATTCAGTTGAAGTCAGTTTTCCATGCTCATATTCATGCGAAACAGTACTTTTACTTTCCTGAGACAGAGGATGTAACTGTGATTTGTGCCTCGCAGAATCATTCCTTACAGTAAAGGGGTACTATATTGCACCTGATTTTTGTGCGTTACACAGTAAAGAGATAGCAGTTCTGCCTAGTAAGCATCATCTAGCTTTGACAGTGAACTTCTCATCCCAGTTACGACCCTTTTTACCTTCATTCAATGTTACTTCCTTGAATGTGAACAGGCTGTCTCATGTATTAAAGGAGCTTACCTTCCTCTCCCACCTGAACAGGACTGATTTAGAGCCTTATGTACTGTCTTATCTTCCTTCATACCTTTCTCCTTCCTATTTTGGTCCTGGCGTTGGTCTTCTACTTATTGTGGTCTTGTCCTGTGTTTGTGGTTTAGGCTACTATTTAAGGCGCCAATTAAGGAACCCACTGATACCACGTGTCCGTACTCGAGGATTGCAAGTGGATGTTCCTGAATAGTTAGCTACCCTACACTCTGGTTAGGCTACACGGTAGTTAGGACAACAATGTCGACGAGGATGTCAATGGTGTGGCCGAGCGATGTTCTGGTGTCAACATCTTTTTCCATATGAAGTTGTAGTATCACACATTTTACATAATAATTTTTAAAGCTGTTTAGTCATAATTAACAGTGTGTAATGAAGTGTGAATGATGAACAACCAAATATCATTTCGCTGTTAGCTGTGGTATAGAAGAAGGTGGATTGGCAGACCACAAGTGCCACCCTGTTTCAATTATAAAATGAAGGTTAGGAGAAGTGAAAAGATATCTGAATAGTGCGTAAGTGTAAAGTCCTGGGGAACCATTTATTATGTTGGTATATGTGAATGTACTTAATACCATTTTATAGAGGTGTATAATGTGCTAGTAGAGTTGTCATTTATCTCTACTTTTTGCATAAGCCCAGAGTATATGTAATGCTCGGCACCTCACTTTTTAGCTGACCTAAGCACCGCGCCCTAGTCCGCTCGGTGACTGTACAGCGTCAGAGGCCGTTTTACAGTTTTAAAGGGAGGTGGTGTCGCTCCTACATATCTCTCGGGTCGCAGTTATATTATTCTGTACCCAATAAAGAGAGATTTAATCTGCTCATTTCTGTCACCTTACGCTACCACTTAATAACAGACCAGCTTCCACCTTCTCGTGGCAGAGGACCTTTGGTGGGAAGTGTCGGGCAGTGACGGCGTGTAGCTGACGTGTACTACAGACAGTGTCGTCGATCCAACACGGTGGTCTAGTTATACTATACAGCAGAACACTTAATATGTAGTCAACTGCTACTCCATAACGGCTACATTATTTTATTGGTGCTAGCGGTGGCACGATATTTAGTGCTAGCCGTGTACCGATACATTAAATTGGTGGCCAGCAGTGCGACGATACATTTTATTGGTCCTAGCGGTGGCACGATATTTAGTGCTAGCCGTGTACCGATACATGTGTGTGTGTGGAAAAGTTTTCAGAGAAGGGAAAGAACTATGCGACCTTCATGGATTTGGAGAAAGCATATGACAGGGTGGATAGACAAGGAATATGTAAAGTATTAAGAATATATGAAGTAATTAGGAAGTTGTTGAATGCCGTGAAGAGTATGAATGACGGGGCTAAGGCTGCAGTGCATGTGGACAGTGAAATGAGTGAATTTTTCTATCTGAATGTTGGATTGAAACAGGGATGTGTCCCATTGTTGCTCAGTCTTTATATGGATGGAGTCATAAAAGAGGTACAAGGTAGGGCAGTGGATGATGGAGCGACCCTAATGAAAAAGGGCAGGCGATACTGTATTGTTTAGTGAAGGCGAAGGGGAGTTGCTGGCTTAGTGAATGAGTTTGGGAGAGTGTGTAGGAAACGAAATCTAAGGGTGAATGTAGGGAATACCAAAGTTATGGTCCTTGAGAGAAATAAAGCCACTGAATGTACAATGAGACTGGATGAGGAGGAAATTTAAAATGTGAGTACGTTTTAGTACTTGGATAGTCTGATGAGTAAGGATGGAAGTTTAGAGGGTGAAGCGCTTGAAAGGGTACAACAGGGAAGAAAGGTTGCTGGTTCTTTGAAAGTAGTGATAAGGAACAGGGAAGTGTGCATGGAAGTAAAGAAGTCGCTGCATGACAGTATTATGATACCAACCCTAACGCATGGATGTGAAGCTTGTACCTTGCTGGAAGGACACAAGTCAAGAGGGAGAGCAGTGGATATGAGTTATCTGAGAGGAGCATGTGGAGTTACATGGTGAGACAGACTAACAAATGAGAAAGTGAATGAGCGTTGTGGTGTGGATGTGGATGTAATAAAAAGCGTTGGGAGAGTTACATTGAGGTGGTTTGGCCATGTGGAGAGGATGGAGAGTGGGAGACTAAGGAGAGTGTAGGCTAGTGAGGCGGAGGGTTGGAGGGGGGGGGAGGTCGAGGATGATATGGAGGGCAGGAGTGGAGACGTATGTGCGAGAGGGAGGTGTGAGCTCAGAAAAGGACGGTGAAATGGCGGAGGACAGGGCGGCATTTAGGCGATTTGTTTGTGGTCACCCCTCACGAGTAGAGGCGTCTGGCAATATCAGTATCTATCTATCTATAGATAGATAGATAGATAGATAGATAGATATAACGTGTGTGTGTGTGTGTGTGTGTGTGTGTGTGTGTGTGTGTGTGTGTGTGTGTGTATAAAGATAGATATCAGTCAATAATAATGTTGATTTTCATCTCTCTCTCTCTCTCTCTCTCTCTCTCTCTCTCTCTCTCTCTCTCTCTCTCTCTCTCTCTCTCTCTCTCTGTATGTGTGTGTATCTGTCTGTCTGTCTGTCTGTCTGTCTGTCTCTCTCTCTCTCTCTCTCTCTCTCTCTCTCTCTCTCTCTGTATCTCTCTCTCTCTCTCTATGTATATATATATATATATATATATATATATATATATATATATATATATATATATATAACATCTGACTATCTCAGCCATCGCAATTTCCAAAGAAGTATTACAAAGAAAATATTCTGGAAAGCCCTTTGAATTAAATACTTTTGACCCACCAATGGCCACCATACGGCTCTTCTTTTTTTTTTTTTTTCCTACATTGTCAGCATGACACTTGTTATAAATATCAAGGACCTGATTCAAACTCCGTTATTAAAGAATGATAGAATTAAATGGCGGAGGCAGACAGCCTCCTAAGCTCCTAAAATACAAGGGCTCAGGAGGATGGCAGAAAGTGTTTGCTGCTGAAAGGGATTCAGTTGTAACCCTTAAAGCACCATGACCTAGTTTATTATCTTTGCCAACGAAGTTGGAGGAGATTATAATATATCTATTTATCTATCTATAGCCCGACGCCCTAATTCCGCAAAGGGTGGCCGCAGACAAAACGCCTCCAAGTCGCTCTGCCACCCACCATTTGACTACCCTCCCCCAACTCACCCCCCCTCCCTCATATACCTCTCAACTCCATCCCTCCACCTCATTCTCGGTCTACCCCTCCCTCTCCCTCCCTCCACCTCACCTACATACACCCTCTTAGTCATTCTTTCATTCTCCATTCTCTCCACATGTCCAAACCACCTCAGTGTATTTCTCCTAATCTTCTCAACCACATCCACATCCACCCCACAACGTTCCTTCACTTCTTCATTCGTCAACCTGTCCCTCCATGTCACTCCACATGCTCATCTCAAGTAGCTCATTTCCACTGCTCTCACTCTTGACTTGTTCCCCTCTTGCAAGGTCCACGCCTGGCTTCCATACGTCAGGGTAGGGACCACAATACTATCATGCAGTGACTTCTTAACTTCCATACTCACCTCCCTATTTCTCATCACTGCTTTCGGTGAACCAACAACCTTCCTTCCCTGTTGTACCCTTTCATGCACTTCATCCCCCAAAGTTCCATCCTTACTCATCACACTACCCAAGTACTTGAATGCACTCACACTCTCCATATCCTCACCATCCAACCTCACTGTACATTCTGTGACTTCATTCCTCTCAAACACCATAATTTTACTTTTGTTTACATTAACTTTCAGATTCCTCCTCCTACATACTGTCCCAAATTCATTTACCAAACCTTGCAACTCCCATTCATCTTCACTCAACAATACTGTATCATCAGCAAACAGCAACAAACGAATCTTCCAAATCTCACCCACATTCATTAGAGTCACCCCCACATCCACTGCCCTATCTTGCACCTCCTTTACAACCCCATCCATGTATATATTAAACAGCCATGGAGACATCACACAACCCTGTTTCAGTCCCACATTGAGATCAAAGAACTCACTCAGCTCACCATCCACTCGCACCGTAGCCCTAGCTCCTTCGTACATACTCTTCACAGCACTCAACAATTTCCCCTCCACTCCATATATCCTTAATACCTTCCACATACCTTGCCTATCTATTCTGTCATAAGCCTTCTCCAAGTCCATGAAGGGAGGATACACTTTCTTTCCCTTCTCAAAATACTTCTCCACTAAACATCTTAGAACAAATATCTGATCTACACACCCTCTTCCCTTCCTAAATCCCCCTTGTTCTTCTCCAATTAGCTCCTCTGTCATATGCCTAACCCTATCACTGAGTATTCTACCGTATATTTTACCAGTCACACCAAGAAGGCAAATACCCATATGGTTACCACACACTTCTCTCTCCCCTTTTCCTATGTATAAAGGAACAATTTTACCTGATTTCCAGTCCTCTGGAACCCTTCCCTCTTCCCAAGCCAATCTACACAACTTCCATATCCACTCCACAACAATTTCATTCCCATACCTCAGCATTTCACCACACACTCCATCAATTCCTGGGGCCTTTCCCAACTTGATCTTCATTGCTTCCATTACTTCCGCCCTACTGATCTCTTCCTCCCTCCTCTCATCTCTTCTTCTCCCAGCCATTCCCCAACTACTTATACTCGCACTGCTCTCACTCTCTACATTCAACAAATCCTCAAAGTGCTCCTTCCATCTCCTCAATTTCTCTCTCTTCTCCACCAACAATCTATTATTCCTATCTTTCACTCCCCTACTATTTCCTCTTTCACACTGCCTTACTTTCTTTACCTCCTTCCAAAACAATTTCTTACTCTCCCTCCATTTCACACTCAGATTTCTCCCAAACTCTTCATCCACTTTCTTCTTACTCTCCTTCACCAGTCTCTTCACCTCCCTTCTCCTGCTCACATATACCTCTCTCCTCTCTCATCTTCTCCCCTACCTCTACTCGCTAACCATTCACTATATGCCTTCTTCTTTTGTTCCACAGCTCGTTTCACCTCATCATTCCACCATGCTGTCCCTTGCACACCCTTGCATCTCCTCCTCACTCCACAAACCACCTCACACGCTGCGCCTATCTCTTCCGTAAATATCTTACAGACGTTTTCCACCCCATCCATCTGCTCTAGCTCATAACTTCCCAATCTTTCTTTCACTATGCTCTTATACTCTGCCACTTTCTCACTATCTTGTAGAATCTCCACTCTTCTCACAGGAGCTGTTTCCTCCTGTCTTCCCGTTCGTCTCCTCAACCATTTTCTTTGCACCTTTACCTTGGTCATCACTAGGTAATGGTCCGAGACTCCATTCCCCCACCCTCTCCACACTCTTGCATCCAACAGTCTTCTCATTCGCTCATCCACACACACGTAGTCTATCACTGCATTTCGTTCAACAAGTTCACCATCCATCCTCCTCATTACTCTCCATGTATACCGGTGGATGATCTTATGCCGAAAGTAGGTGTTGGCTATTGCCAACCCCCTACCAGCGCAGATGTCTACCAAAGCACTACCATTCCCATCTACTTCAGCTGGCACACCCCACTGACCAACCACTCCATCCACTCGTACATTCCCAACTTTGCCATTCATGTCTCCAGTCAAAAGCACTCTCTCGCTCCTCTCAAATTTGTCCATACATGCTTCTACTCTCGCCCAAAACTCATCTTTCACTTTTGCCACTCGGTCCTCTGTCGGAGCATACATACATAAAATCGCCCACGCTTGTATACCTACTTTCATCCTCACCCATACAATCCTTGCACCCACTGTTCCATACTCTCTTATATTCTCCTTCCACTTCTTGCTTATCATCAGACATACTCCCTCTCTTGGCCTCTCATTCTCATTACCTCCTGCACATATACCTAAACCATATTCCCATTCTCTCACCCTTTCACCTTTCCATTTAGTTTCGGTCAGGCCACATATATCCACTCTTGCATCCTCATGCACCTGAACAATCTCTCTCTCTCTTTCACTTCATCATTCACTTCTCTCACATTCCAAGTTCCCACCCTCAGAACGTCCTTTGTCCGTTCCTTAGTCGTCAACGTATGGTCTGTCCTGGTCCGAGGCGCTTTATTCGCTTGTTTAGTTAGTTCTTTTTACTGGGTGGGGCACTAACCCACCACCAACCCTTTTAGTCGCCTCGTACTACAAGCAGGGATACTGGGGGAGTATTCTTGAAACCCCCCTACTCCCAGGGGAGCTTATATACACCCGTGTTTGTGATGTTTTGTTTCTGTTTGTGTACAAAATATCTCACAGTGATGTTGTCAGATTTCAGTTAAGTCTGGTGGACAGGTGGGCGTTGGATAAAGGATAAGCTTACTTGATTTTGAGGTGAAACCGGATCCGGTTGTAGGAATAATTCATAAAATTTATCGGCGTCGGCAGAGGTATGCTTCTCTGATTTGCGCAACACGGCATACTAAGACCGTAGAAAATACTACCTCCGCCAACGACGTTGGACGGAGGTTGTTTTATAACTTATAAGTTATGTTGGTTCTGGCGAAGCCGTACACTTTCGCAGTGCTTTTTAGTATTATCCTTGTTGTAACCAACCCAGATGACTTTATTCAAGTTGCAGGAAGCCTCTCGTAGTGAAGGGGTTAATACGTTTGAAAGTTCGTGGGTGGTGCAGGGATACCATGTTTCTATACGGAATGACTCGCCATTCCAGTTGACTTGCTTTTTTTTTTTTTTTTTTTTTTTTGACAATGATCTGTGTCAGAGGCAGGGGATCTTTAAGTGACCATTATTATTAGTATTAGTTTTGTTGTTTTTGTTTGCGACTGTGTTACAGTAGTGTTCGCGATATATTTATTTTTATTGAAGCTAGACTGTTATTACTATTTTTCTGGTGCTTGGTAGTGATTATGCTGTTTTACTTGAGGATAGGTTTTGTTGCAATTCAAGTTATTGGGTTTTTAATACTGTGTGACAGTATTGTGCTGTATGCTCATGCATTAACTATTTTTTCTGACAAGCGGCTGTTGTAATAGCATCTGTTGTGTTTGTTCAAGTTTATACTGCTGGTACTGATATAATTATTTTGTTACTGTTGTTTATGTTAGTGGTCTTGCCCAACTGTTCTTATCAACGATAGGTTGTTTTAGTTATCGCTAGCGTTTGTGCTTTTAGTTTTATTAGTTGTTGTTGTTATTTTGTTGTGAATTATTCTTTGAAAAAGGACATATTTTTATTATCATCTTTTTAAGGTGAAATGCAAGCACAGGTGGTGCGACATACGTTTGCTGGTATTGCGGTGGCAGAGGAGTGTTGATGATCACATGCGTCCTAGATTATATCCAAGGTGTAACAGGAAACAGTATTAGATATGAAATCTGTTATACGAGTTTTCTATGCTCTTCCAGAAGACTCGCCAACAAGTCGTATGACTTACTGGAAGTTATTAACACTGTATCTTTCTCCTTGTATAACCAAACTATTCATCTGGCCCACAAAAATCCAAAGCAAATGTGTTAAAGACTTTCCTCTAATCATTAAGCTGATAATTTCAAACTCTCCACTTCATATTGACTAACGACAGAGGACTGTATTCTGCCAGCGAAACCTGGCCCTAATAAAAGGGTTATAGTATTTTCTTTAATATTATGACATCAACCATTCGATATTCACAACATATCACAGTACAGACGAAGGATACAAGTGGAGTGTGAGATTGCTCTTGTGGCTGGGTGTATTAGGGATGACCCAATTTCCACTCCAGCCGGCAATTTCTCGTGCTGGGAAGACGGCTTAGTTAGTGGTATCAATATGTACTCTGCAGCATTGCTCATATCCCGCTCCCACTGCTAGAACCACGACAACACCAGATGAACCACCCCCGCAACACATACTGCCATATGAGTTTCTAGTGGAGGGCTACTTGCGGGCCACTCTGTATAATCGGATACCGGTCCATTATCGTTATGATAATCATCCTAACATTATTTGCCGCTAATGTATGCGATAAGGATATTCTCGCACTGATCTCGTTTCTTCATTCCCCTACCCCGAAAAGAAAAACGAAAAACTAAAATATAAATGACGAGAGATTATTGTGTTTATGTAGGTGCTAGACATATATTATACCCGCGTGAGAGTGGATAGTTTGTTTTACTCGACGTGTGTGTGTGTGTGTGTGTGTGTGTGTGTGTGTGTGTGTGTGTGTGTGTGTGTGTGTGTGTGTGAGAGAGAGAGAGAGAGAGAGAGAGAGAGAGAGAGAGAGAGAGAGAACATAACAGTGTTCATTCGATTCCAATCAAACGTAGTGGAAGGGCTAAGGGTTAGCCAATGAGGAAACTTTATTTTTCTTCTTAGAACAGCTGATCAAAGGATAAGGTTACAGTGCAACGTCAAAGTGCGGCTTAGCAACATCATGACAGTTATTTGTCCAATTTAGACCAAACATGATAGATTGGTTCAGGTTAAGGCAAAAACAAAGTGAGTCAGTTTTGAGATCAGTCAGTTAAAAGTCAAGGTCGGGGTCAAAGTTCGATCCGCGTGTCTCTGTGTAAACAAAAAACTAAAGCACTTTTGATCTGATTTGGACCAAACTCGGTGGAAGGGTTATGGGCCAACCATGGGGTTGACTTATAGTTGCTGAGAACGATATGCCGTAGGTCAAGGTCACATGGCAAAGTCAACTTTTTTTTTTTCAATTTAGACCAATCTTTGTGGGAGCGATCAAGATAAGGATAGAATAAAGTGGAGTTTGAAAACAGTCAGTTAAATGTCAGAGTCATGGGAAGACATCACTGGTCAGTCATATGACATGATGAAAATTAACAATTTCCATCTTGTCTCAACTAATCTTTTGGGTCGGATTCGATGTTGAAAGCAATCAGCGGAAGTCAAGGTCGCAGGAGAAGGTCAAATTACTGTTCAGCCCATAGACCAACTGGTGGACGCGCAGGTGTTCCTTCCAGCTTTTAAATTTACTTCGTTTTTGTAGCATATTCCACTAAGTAACAATGATTCAATGAATATATTGCGTAGAATATAAAAGACCTTCACTAATGGTAATCAGCTAGATTTGTGTTGACCTCTTTGTACGGTGAAATTGTTTACTCCCGCCTCACACAAACTTAATTTACTTTAGAGAAGACCTCTCCGACAAGTAGATGAATAAACAGCCTGTCTGTGCGGTGGCATCTTTTGAATGTTCTCTCCACTTTTTGAAGATTTTACTCAGCTCAGTACTAGACCCTCCAAACGATGATGCCTTTATCGTCATCATCATCATCACCATCATCATTATCATCATCATTAATTTTATTATTATTATTATTATTATTATTATTATTATTATTATTATTATTATTATTATTATTAGCTTGTTTTGGATGGTTAGCGCCAGCCAAATCTTTCTTACTAAAGAGTTTTAAAACGAAGACCTTTACCCAAGGTAAAGGCATAACTACTCGTAATAATCTGAAAGTGTACTACACAAACAGCCGGAGTTTACGTAATAAAATGGATGAACAAAGGGCTTTAATTTGTACAGAGAAAATAGACATTGCCGTTATTAGTGAAACTTGGATGAATACAGACACTCGAGAATTTTTAGGAGAATATCAGATAAAAGGCTATAATATTTTTGTGTAAATAGTTAATATTTTTTTTGTTAAACAGTCTGGGAAGAAAGGGGGGAGGGGTAGCTATTTTTGTAAAGGATTCATTATACTGTTACAATAAAGCAGACATTAAAGTAAATAGGGACACCGAAAATGTCTGGGTTTAAATTAGTAACAATGGGGAGAAATTAGTCTTAGGAGCAATTTACAGATCTCCAAAATTAAGTAGAGCAGATAGTAAATACCTTTGGGAGGAAATTATGAAAGCATCACAGTCCAGCTTAGTAATAATTGTAGGGGACCTAAATCTGCCAAGGATAGATTAGAGAAATCAGATAAGGGATGCAGAGTCAGAGGAATTTCTAGAGGTAGTACAGGATAATTTCCTTTATCAGTATATAAGGGAGCCCACCAGAGGTAATAATATACTAGATTTGGTTTTAGCTAATAAAGAAAATATCATTGGTGATATAGAGGTTGGTGGACGACTTGGTAATAGCGATCATGAAGAAATTAAGTTCAAATTTATTTGGGATGTCTGTTCCACTGAAAATGCCTCCACCGTTCCAAATTTTCGTCTAGGAGATTTCAATGGATTAAGAGCTTAAGAGCGGTATTCTGTAGGGAGAATAGCTATTTTAGGGAGTGGCAGGTCAGTGGGGAATCCCAGGTCACAGGAGAGGGGCAGGAAACACGTGGGAAAATGCGCCAGGTGTCTGTGGAGGGTGAGGTGGCAGATGGGAGTGTAGTCCAGGTGACGGGGATTAACTCAGCTCCAGTACTAAGCCGACGTTCGACCAGTGAGAAGCATAACGAGTTAGTAAATATAATACACGGAGGCCAAGATAGATATACCCCTTCAGTACCGTTTAGAACGAATAATTCAAAGCCAAGATGGTTAAACAACAGATTAAAATCTCTCATAGGCCAAAGGAAAGGAATATATAGAAAAATAAAACGTGGAGAAGAACATTTGCGTAACCTGTACGCGATTTTAAATAGAGAGGTAAAGAGGGAGATACGAAAAGCAAAGAGAAGTTATGAAATTAAGGTTGCTAGTGAATCGAAAGAAAACCCTAAGGGTTTTTATCAAATGTACCGTACGAAAAATAAAGATTGGATAGGACCACTCAGAACAGAATCAGGTGACATTACCAGTGAAGATAAAGAAATGTGCTCCATCCTAAATTTTTATTTCATATCAGTACTCACCAAGGAAAATCTAGACCTGGTTTCTCAAGCAGCAAATATTTACGATGAGAATACGGAAAATATTCTTAGTAAAATAACCATTAGTCAGGAGGACGTATTGAAAGAAATTAATAAGTTAAAACCTCGAAAATCGCCGGGTCCGGACGATATATACGCAAAAATTATAAAAGAAACCAAAGAAGAATTATGTCAGCCACTTTTAACATTAATTAATGGCTCTTTAATTTCAGGAGAAGTTCCAGGGGCGTGGAAGACCGCAAATGTAGTG
The DNA here is from genome assembly GCF_032717465.1 of Coenobita brevimanus. Taxonomy (NCBI): domain Eukaryota; kingdom Metazoa; phylum Arthropoda; class Malacostraca; order Decapoda; family Coenobitidae; genus Coenobita; species Coenobita brevimanus. The sequence goes on along the minus strand of NC_137053.1, from coordinate 36,645,063 downwards.
CCCATCTGTAAAAAGGGTGATAAATCAGCTGCGTCGAATTATCGTCCGATAAGTCTTACGTCAATAGTAGGAAAAATGTTAGAGTCAGTATTGGCAAATAAGATTAGAGAACACTTAGAAAGATTTAATCTTATAAACGAAAGTCAGCACGGATTCAGGAAAGGACGATCCTGCCTCACAAACTTGTGGTCATTCTACTCGGAGGTCTATGAGGCAATAGATAGCGATAAAGCTTACGATGTTATTTATCTGGACTTTAGTAAAGCTTTTGATAGGGTCCCACACGAAAGGTTAGTTAGAAAGGTTCGAGCACACGGTATAGACGGCGATATCTTAAAATGGATAGAATCCTGGCTGAAAGGACGAAAGCAGAGAGTATTAATAAATGGAACTTAGTCGGATTGGGGATTAGTAACCTGCGGTGTACCACAGGGTTCAGTACTCGGTCCCTTATTATTTATTATATAAATAAATGATCTAGATTTAGGAGTCACTAGCAGCATCAGCAAATTTGCCGACGATACAAAAATAAGGCGTATCATTAACTCGACTGACGATTGCCATTACTTACAAAAAGATCTTGATACATTGTCCAAATGATCTAAAATTTGGCAAATGGAATTTAACGTTGAAAAATGTAAAGTACTCAACGTAGGCAAAAGCATTGGAGATACTAAATACTCCTTAGATAACAAAGAAATTAGCTAATCGGAATGCGAGAGGGATCTAGGGGTTATGGTTAGTAACGACCTTAAACCAAGGCAACAGTGTATTAATGTGAGAAATGAAGCAAATAGAGTCCTAGGATTTATTACGAGAAGCGTGAGCAATAGATCATCAAAAGTAATACTGCAACTTTATCTAGCATTAGTAAGGCCACATTTAGACTACGCAATATAATTTTGATGTCCTTACTATAGAATGGATATTAATTCGTTACAAAATGTACAGAGAAGAATGACAAAAATGATACATGACGTTCGGAACCTGTCATATGAAGACAGACTGAAAAGACTAAGTCTGCATTCGCTAGAGAGGCGTAGAGTAAGGGGAGACTTAATTGAGGTGTTTAAGTGAATGAAGGGTATAAATAAGGGAGATATTAGCAAGGTACTTAAAGTGAGCATACAGGATAGAACTAGAAGTAATGGTTTCAAACTAGAAAAATTTCGTTTCAGTAAGGAAATAGGTAGAAATTGGTTTGGTAATATAGTAGACGAATGGAATAAGCTACCTAGTAAAGTAGTTGCTGCCTTTTCCAATGAGAGTTTCAAGCATAGGCTAGATATACATTTGACAAATAAGGGGTGGATATAGAAAAAAAAATCTTATAACCAATACTAATTCATAATTTTTCCTTTTCAGGTTACACTATGATAGTCTCTATTCTCCTCTCACCCCTTCCTGTAAAATGTCCACGCCAGTTTTTCTATACTGCGTGGTGTTCTTTCTGACTTTTTCTTGCCAGCTTCGGCTGGAGGGTTTGGAGGGCGGGGGAGAGCCTTCTTCTTTGCTGTCCTTATCTTATTCTAGTAGTTCAGTTACTCTTCTAGGAGCTGCCTAGCATGGGCCAACCGGCCTACGGCAGTTATCCTCTCTTCTTATGTTCTTATATTATGTTTCATTACGGTGACGATATTTTGTTTCTTTCTATCGCCAAAGAGCTTTATTCAGCTTTGAAGGGATACATCGTCCTTAAAGCGCTCAGTTGGTATGAAGTACAACTGTTTATAATGTCTAGGAGCAAAAGAGGAGGTACAGCAGATATGCTGGTGATATTCTGTTGGTGGTGGTGGTAGCAAGACTAGTTATGGCGATGACAGTTGCTAATACAGTGCTAGTAACTCAAGTGGTGGATGTATGGAAATATACTTGCAGCAGTACCGGAAATGTTAGCTGTAATAGTGGTATGACTACTAGTAGTAAAAGTTATTGCTATGTTAGTGAAGATAAGAGTACCTGTAGTGGTAGCAGAACCAGTGGCAGCAGTGGTGGTGGTGGTGGTAGTTATATCTGCATAGTACTAAATATTTGGTGGCGGTAACAGTTGTCGTGTTAGTAACGGTGGTGGAAGTGGCACCGGTAATAATAATTGCATCAGTGGTCGTTGTGCAAGCTGTAGTAATAGTTGCACCCAATAGCAGTAGTGAATTTTGTATAATAATTTTGTATAATAATAGTTGTAGTGTTGGCCGTTCATAGGCCCCATAGAAGTCATATGTAAGGATGCCATACTAGCAGAGCTGTGAAGGGTAGTAATAGCAGTAGCGAAAGTATATTTAGTGGCAGCATTGCTATTAATGAAAGTTTAAACTTAGTAGTGTTTGTAACAGTAGTACTACAAGTAGTAGCAGTAGCTGTTATTGAACAACCTCATAGTAGGCGTGTAGCAGTGGTGTGAGGAAGATGAGAAAGATAAAGAGATCAAGTATCAACAGTTGCAGTTGTGGCAACAATAGTTGCAGCATTAGCTGCAGCACTTGTATTAATAAGTGTGGCAGTGACAGTCATATTCGTAAGAGCAGCAGTCATAGGTGTAACAGTGATAGTAATAGTTGTAACAGTGACGGTAATAGTAGTCAAAGTTTTTGCAGCAGTGTTAAGGGAAGTGTGTACGAAGGGTGAGAGCACTTAGTAACATTTGTAACAATAGTATGGCAGTGATGTGAGGGAGGTGAGATAGGAGTGGAAACGAAGGTAATAGTTGTAATAATGGACGCACATGTTGCAGTTGCGCCACTTTTAGCTGCAGCAGTAGTAATACTAGCTGAAATAATGGTAGTATTAATTGCAGCAGCTTTAGTGACAGGTGTAGCAGTGATAGTCGCAGTTGTAGTGGCTGTGGTAGGTAGGGGGGGGGGAGGCAGGCAGGTAGTAGTGGCGCCTCAGGCCGCCAGACGTGAGTGAGGTGCTGCCCCCCGCGCCATATAGATCCAATGCTTGTTGCCACGCGGTCCCCTCCCTTCACCTCCCACCTGCTGCCCCCGGGCAGTCTGACAGAAACCCCCCTGCCCCCCTGCGTCTCTGTCTGGATCGTACTTGCTCCTATGTACGCTCTAGGTCAACAGCGTTTATATACTTCCAAAAATTGCCTCTCACCTTGTCTCTGGCCCATTTTACGTATGTAAACTCTGACTGAGATCTTTCCGTCTCCCCTCCTCCCTCCACCACTGTTAACGTCTATGTCGGGTGCGTCCTAATTCCCAAGCAGTTAGACAGAGCCTTCTCTTCCTCTCCTTTTCCCTTCCCTTACTACCGTTATTGCCCTTTTCTACCCTCTCTTATTTTTCAGCACCTTCTGAGCTTCATTTTCGCCCTCTATTATAGATGGACAGATAGATAGATGTCTGTGTGTGTGTGTGTGTGTGTGTGTGTGTGTGTGTGTGTGTGTGTGTGCGTGCGCTCGTTCTAACCTTCCCTTACTCATGAACTGTTGCGTTTCTGTCGGTTTTCCTAAAATTTCTTTTTGACCATATCCGTTTCCGTCTGTTCGTCCTAGCCTTACATCTACTCGTCTTCTGTGCCCAACTACTGGTCCTATTTTTTTTTTTTTTTCTGCATTTGTTATGCGTCTGTCCACTTTTTCCAACCTTAATTACGTCCCTCTTTTCCAGTCAGATATTCTCTTACCCGTAGGCGAAGAGAGTATCTGACTGGAAAAGTCATAATTCCTCCACCCCCTGCTACTGACGATGCGGCCGCAGCCATCAAGTACAGCCATGAATGTCCCTATATAATTTGCCGATATACAGTTAAGCCAGTTGAATGCCAGAAGGCAGGTGAGAATGAAGGATGGCCGAGACATGACTGAGTGGAGAGATCAAGCATATAATGAAGTCAAATCTGGAGTCGGAAGAATGAATGGTTCAAGCGTGGAGTGCCAAGACAAATGACAGTATTGTAGGAAACCTGCAAAAGCAGGTGGGATACATGTGAGCATTGGTTCATGGCAATAACAAAAGCATGTGTGCTGAGGAGGGACCTCTCTCTCTCTCTCTCTCTCTCTCTCTCTCTCTCTCTCTCTCTCTCAATATTAAAGCCTGCGTGCTGAGGAGAAGCCTCTCTCTCTCTCTCTCTCTCTCTCTCTCTCTCTCTCTCTCTCTCTCTCTCTCTCTCTCTCTCTCTCTCTCTCTCTCTCTCTCTCTCTCAATAGTAAAAGCATGCGTGCTGAGGAGAGGCCTCTCTCTCTCTCTCTCTCTCTCTCTCTCTCTCTCTCTCTCTCTCTCTCTCTCAATAGTTAAAGCATGCATGCTGAGGAGGGGCCTCTCTCTATCTCTCTCTCTCTCTGAGTAAAAGCATGTGCTGAGGAGGACCCCCACCCCTCTCTCTCTCAATAGTAAAAGCATGCATGCTGAGAATGGGCCTCTCTCTCTCTCTCTCTCTCTCTCTCTCTCTCTCTCTCTCTCTCTCTCTCTAAGAGTAAAAACATGTGCTGAGGAGGGTCCCCCCTCCTCTCTCTCTCTCAATTACTTAGGAGGTCGTGGTAGTGCGTAAGGGCTACCATGGAAAAACTACAATGATCATTAATTTTATGTCCAGCGAGATCACTGCTTGAAACACAAACAGGTTGGTTTCTCCATTGGTTCATGGTTCGTAACATCTGGAGGGACGTTGTCCTGAAGAAGCACGGCTATCCCTCCCTCCAAACATAGTATATTGTTTGTAGTTATGTGCTGTGAAGGGTTGTTGTCTACTGCTATGATATTAGCTGTAAAGGAACTGGAAAAATTCAGGGTGTACCGTTTGCCGTATCTAATTTGACTTTTCGATAGTTTTATGGCTTTGTTTAAAATGAATAGAACTAAAAAACAACAGTTAAGGCGACGCTACCTCACTTATACGATCATTATTTGGGCTTGGTACTGGAGTGTACGATGGAAAATTCCTAGAAAATGATCATGGATATGAGCAATCCAAGAACCATCCATGATCCAGAGGGGTATTTTGCGACCTAATACGTTGGCGGGTTGTTGATGAGTGCCTGCATACACAGTAAGTCTACAGTAGAAACGTGGATCATTTACATGTTAGTAGCCCAACAGTGTGAAAGGACTAGCAACATCCAAATGATTCACGTTCCAATACTTAGCTATATTTTTGATCGTGGGTGCTTCTCGCACATTCGGTACGGTACGTACACCATCGCCTGAAACTGCATATATAGTCCAGGCTTTAGAGTTCCATTTAAAATCTACATCACAATGATCCAAATAAATGTTTCCTCTCATACTTTACCCTTATGTTCCTAGGAAGTATGTTTTCCACATCCCACTTGTGCAGGATTGTTTTTTTTTGGGGGGGTGGGGGGGTGGGGGTGGTTACGCCATGGCTCCTTTTTTTCGATAAGGGCTAAGGCGTTGCTCCTGGGTAGAGGACTTAGGTTTGGAATATGTAACACTTTATGACCGGATGTGCTTCCTGATGTTTACCAATGACCCTTGGGTGGACTCGAACTTCCGACCCTTCGGCCAGAGCGGAGCGCACTAACCCGCTGAGCCACGGCTGCTTATATCACTAGAAAATCACTTTGTGGATCACATAGTAACAAAAGCTTTGGTATATGATGTTACTCTTGCTTGACAATATAACAGTGGTAAGGATGAGTTAGTGTACATTCAACATAAAGAACAAGAACCTTGCTAACCCTGCAATTTTTATGTGCCAGTGGTGTTGATGTGGACGTAACTGAAAGCGAAGAGAAATACTCTGAGATGTTTTGGACATGTGAAGAGGACGGAAAATGTGAGACTGACTCGAAGAGTGTATATGAGGTGGAGGGGGGAAGGGGAAGGGAAGACAAAGGATGCAGTTGAGGGAAAGAGAGGGTTGTGAGCTGGAGAGAAGGTCGCCAAATGGCAGAGGACAGGGCGAGATGGAGGCGATTTGTTTGCTGCCACCCCTTACTGGCTAAAGGTTTCTGGCTATAGACAAACAGATGGAATAATCCTAAAAGCATAAAGTGTTAACAATAGCAACTTACTGTACAGTATAGCTACACTGACAAAAGAGACAATGGCTCAGAGGTGCGGTATTTTATTGTCAGCAATAAACCTCCAGACCGCCCAGTCTTCTGACAAAAATGCTACGGACTTTATTTTTCTTTTTCCCAAATCATAATATATTAGCTCAGATACTGCATGACTCTTAATAAGGGGATATATTATTAGTCTGAAGATAAGGAATAATGTCGAACACTACCCTCATTTTGACTCACATGTTAAACCCATATAAATGACAGATCATTCTTTGCTGAGCCACAGTATCAGACAATTTTACTATGAGGTGAAAATCCCGAAAAACCTTTCGAGAATCTGGACCACATAGGTCCTTTTCAATAGCTCGTGTCAGAAGGTCGTGTCATCTTTTTTTTTTTCTCTCTCTCTCTCTTGAATAATAATGAAAACACAGTGGCTCAGTGGACTTTGCACTCACCTCCCAATCTGCGTACTCTGAAACTGGTTTGGATTCCAGCCGTGACGGACACTAAAAATGGGACCTGATAGTCTCTGATGAGGTACATCAATATGCTAGAATATAATTGCAACCTGTCGATTCATGCAGATGACTCGGAGACACACAAACATACACATCACAAGATTTCCACTTTCCTATTTGCATTTCTTTCACAACCTCCATTCCTGATTCGTACTTGTCCAGCATGGGAAATGGCTAATTCTGATTGTCAGTTTCCCTCCAAGGAGAAGATCTGGTCTCGCAATGGACCGCATATGGACTTTATAGTGCTTATTACCCGGAGGGGCTCGGGGACGGGTATTGTTTTCACTCGGTTTGTTTGTTTGTTCGTTTGTCTGTCTGTTAACAACTTTACGCGAAAAGTACTGGTGCGATTTTGATTAAAATTACAGGGAAGACGGGATATGACTTGACCACCTGATTAAATTTTGGACCAAATTGAGCCAAGGCCCAGGCTGTAGGATCAAAAAATGGTTTTAAAAACGGGGACGAGTAAAAATCGTGTTTTCGTCATACCTCCTTTCAAATTCGTTGTATCAACATGAGTCCAAAACTTAAAGGTGCATCTTTCAGATCTGCATCCTATAACATGCCTCATTACATCAGAGGGGTCACCCCCCAGTAAGCAGTAGGGGGGTTAATGTTAGGTGGCTCGGGCCTAAAATTTCAAACGGCATAAAATCGTCAATTTTCACCCGATTTACTGGAAATTTGATATATGACATCTCTGACTAGATATCCCGTTGTGTTTATACGTCAGTTCTAAAATGACTGCCGGGGACAGCTTTGTTGTGCCTTGGCACCGCTTCTTGTTTCATGTAAGATATCATTTTTCACCCATTCATCCGTATTTCATGACCGCAGAGTTTATTATTTTATTTTAAAAGCGATCTTGACAAAAGCCGTCCAGATTATTTATGTCCCTATTATAACAGCCACTCATTTATCGAATCTCCAAAATCTCTTTACTTCGTTCTCGGTCTCCCTCTTCCACGTATTCCAGCCCACTTTGTCAGTAACGCCAGTAGGATCCTTTCAGTGAGGTATTAATTATCGCTGATAGTGAAATTCTAGCCTCTAAGCTACGTAAAACTGTCAGCCAAGTGGCGTAAAAACTCACAGCCACATGGGTAGCTGGCTGATAGGTATGTATACATTGCAAAAACAATCCCTGTAAAATATATATCTATATATATATATATATATATATATATATATATATATATATATATATATATATATATATATATATATATATATATATATATTCTGTTTATAGTCAGTCGATGATGGGGCATGAAAACAATTAGCCAGCATTACTCTCGGTATTTCCATGTGCATTAATATGGTGGAACTGGCTAAAATAAATAGTTATCAAACATAAACCGTTATAATGTTTCCTCTGCATACAAAAAATACAATGATATTTTTCCAGGGATGCAGCAATATTTTGTACTATCATCTGTCATTAATATTACTCTTACAACTTCCGATTTGGGTGCGGCCGGTACTATACTTCTAAATACAGAAGTAGGCCAAATCTTCAGTCCACTGCTGCTGCTAATAAAACCATTGACAGTACTAATCATACCAATAAGTATATTATATATATACGATATAACGAAGGCAGATCTAGCGGTACATATTGCTTCACCATACATTTATCACCCAGCCATGTTACATGCCATTCATAATACAGGCACTAATTTACTCACCAGTTAGGTATCTATTTTGGTACTCGGCATAAACGTACAATAGAGGACTGGTTAATTACAATACCTGTTCCTGGCACTGAAACGACAAAAGTTATCCATGTCATTGAGAATAGAGCTTGAGGGGAATACTGGGATGAATTGCCTGTAAAGTGTAAAAGATTAAATTTCAGATAGTACAGATATGGTAAGCGAATAGCAGTCTGGCTGCGGAGGTGTATTAATCAGATATATTCCGCAAGACGTTTGGGATAAAATTTGTTGGAACTGGACAGAATGCTTCTTGTAGTATGTACAAGAAAGAGAGTTGCAGAAGGGCGCCAAATGATAGAGGACAGGACGACATGGATTCGAGTTGTTTCTGGTCACCTCTTGCGTGACTAAGACGTCTGGCAGTAGATAGATAGAACAAACCCCAAAATGCACGCTTTCTTCCTCACCATCGTACTCTTTCTACCCTCGGGCTTATGGCATTATTTTTCTTGAGGTTAGGAGGATTAAAAACATTTTTCTCTTACCAGGTAATATTTTCATGTACAAATTTTGAGCAAACTATGTAAATCTTAGTGATATAATAAAATATATGTTGGGGAAAAGCAGCGAAGTACGCCTACATCATTAAGAAAGAGGAGCTTGGGGGCCTCATTTGGTCATCAGAATACCGTTGTTATATGCCGCTGGCATTGTTAATTCCTTCTTAAGAATAACCAAATGTTCATTCACCTTTTGGAGACGATGTAAGGCCCTCCACCAACGCATGATTATCCAGTCACAACCTGTGTAACTTCAGCAGAAAGTTAGTAGGAACATTTTAAATAAATTTGGTGGTATGTACTGAGAAGCACCATATATATATATATATATATATATATATATATATATATATATATATATATATAATTACATTATTATCACTTGTGCCTATCTATATCTCTATCTATCTATCTATCTATATTAAATTATGTATGTATGTATCTATATCTATCTATCTGTCTATCTCTCTATCTATCTATCTATCCATCTATCTATCTATATAATTACATTATTATCACTTGTGCCTATCTATCTGTCTATCTATCTATCTATCTGTCTATATATATATATATATATATATATATATATATATATATATATATATATATATATATATATATATATATATATATATATATGTACATAATTATCACTGGTGCTTGCAGTCACCAGGTACCTGACAATCTACAGTGGGTCCAGATAATAATAATGTCCATAGTATCTTCTTGTTGAGGAGCTAGACTGCAAGTAGGTCTTTCTGGTGAATTCCCTGATGTTTATCATAGTTCCGGTACGAATCGGAGTTGCCAGTTAGCCTGCTGTTTTTGAGTGTAGTTATTTTGTAAGTTATGAATAAGTTTTTGTGTTCATTTTCTCTATAATATTATATTAATGTGACTGTTCGTTTAATTATTTAATCTAATTTAAGTTTGTATGCTAAATAATAATGAGTTTTATGCAATGTAAGAAAACTCTGGCATGTTGTGGATGTCTCCGAGTTGGTAACTGTTGTAATCGTAGCTCTCGGGAATACACTAGAACTGTGGCAAAGTGTATAACACTCTAGAATATAGGAAGCTTATATAAGGATGAGGAAGAGACTAGAGCAAATTCAGTCGGTTTTCAGTTTAGTTTGAGTGTAGTTCAGTGTCAGTGCTGTGCAGATTGTATATTTCTGGTACTTGTGAAAATAGTGAAGTGTTGTTGGCATAATGTGAAGTGTTATTGCAGTTTGTGTATCTTCGGTGCTTGTGAAAAGAGTGAAGTTGGAAAACATTAAGTGTATTTGGAAAATAAAGACAGTGAAGTTAAGAAGCCAGTGCTTATTTTCTCCTCAGCTGATCTTGTGTGCTGTTGTTGTTTTTTTTTTTATGCGAGGAAGAAAGAACCAAAGGCCACGGGCCCGCAGTAACAGTTCCCTCCAAGAGAAAAACAAAATACAATAGAGAGCCAAATTCAAGATCCGATCATTGTGAGATGCCTGGACACACTGCGTTTGAAAGACTGGAGATCATAGGCAGCAGGAAATACAGACAGAGGGAGACAGTTCCAGAGCTGACCTGTTGCATAAATGAAAGACTGGGAGTAACGGTTAACTCTTGCATTAGAGAGTTGGACAGAAAAGGGATGAGAGTTTGCTGCCAGACGGGTGCTACGCGCCCGTCGTAAAGGTGGAGGAATGCAAGCAGACAGTTCAGAGGAGCAGTGACCATTAAAGTAGCGACAGAAAAGAGATAAAGATGCAACAGTGCGGCGAAGAGACAGAGGTTGAAGGGAGTCAGTAAGAGGAGGAGAGTTAATGAGACGAAAAGCCTTTGACTCCACCCTATTGAGAAGAGCTGTATGTGGGGAGCCTCCCCACACATGAGAGTTGTACTCCACACAGGGGCGGATAAAACCCCTGTATAGAGTCAACAATTGTGGAGGGGTAAAGAAAGAGCGGAGTCAGCTTAGTACACCCAATCTCTTGGAAGCAGATTTTACAAGAGATGTAATATGATCTTTCCAAGATAAGTCCCGAGTAAATGAAACCCCAAGCATGTTCAACGATGATGCAGGATTAAGCTGAATATTATTAAACATTAGTGGGTATACCTGTGGAAGATATTGTCGGGTTGATAGGTGTAAGAACTGAATCTTAGATGCATTAAAAACAACCATATTATTTTTATCCCAGTCAGAGATACGAGCCAAGTCAGACATTAGGTGTGCCATAGCCTCATCCCTTGTTTGTTGAAGTAACTGTTGAGATGGGAGTTGCGGGAACCGAATGGAAACGTGAAGGGTGGAGTCATCAGCGTATGACTGGATAGGGTTAGATGTACGGCTTAGAAGACCATTGATGAATAAAAGGAAGAGAGTTGGTGATAGGACAGAGCCCTGAGGAACACCACTGTTGATAGATCTAGGAGAAGAACGATGGCTGTCTACAACAGCGGCTATAGAATGACCAGAAAGGAAGCTAGCGATGAAGGCACAGATAGAAGGATAGAAACCGTAGGAGGGCAGTTTGGAAATTAAAGATTTATGCCAGACTCGATCGAAAGCCTTTGAGATGTCAAGTGCAATGGCAAAGCTTTTGCCAAAGTCCCGAAAGGAGGATGACCAGGAGTCTGAAAGGTAGGTGAGAAGATCGCTAGTGGAGCGTCCCTGACGGAACCCGTACTGATGATCTGAAAGAAGGTTGTGATAGGAAAGATGCCTTAAAATTTTTCTATTGAGAATTGATTCGAAAACTTTTGAAATACAGGACGTTAAAGCAATTGGACGATAGTTGAAGGGTTGGGAGTGGTCACCCTTCTTTGAGACTGGCTGAATGAGAGCAAACTTCCAGCAAGAAGGAAAGGTACAAGTTGACAGACAAAGGCAAAAGAGTTTGCCTAAGCAGGGTGTAAGCACAGAAGCACAGTTTTTGAGAACAACAGGAGGGACCCCATTAGGTCCATATGCCTTGTTAGTACTGAGGCCAGTGATGGCAGAAACTACATCAACTGAAGAAATTTTAATGTCAGCCTTGAGGAAGTCAGAGGGGGGAAGTGATGGAGGAACAGCACCGGAATCATCTAAGGTGGAATTGGAGGAGAAAGTCTGTGCGAAGAGATCTCCTTTATCAGTAGAAGAAATAGCTACAGAAGCATCAGAGTAGAAAAGAGGAGGGAAAGATGATGAGGTAAAGTTGTTAGAAAGATTTTTGGCAAGGTGCCAGAAGGAGCGGGAAGAATTCGAGTTGGAGAGTTGAGAGCATTTAGTATGGATGAAATTATTTTTAGTAGAGCGAAGAACAGACTTAGCACGATTCCGGGCAGAAACGTAAAGATGATGTGATTCAGGGGTGTGTTGGCTCCGGTACCTTTTGTATGCCCTCTCCTTGTTGCAGACAGCATTAGAACAAGCGTGATTAAACCAAGGCTTTCTTGCGTTAGTCAAAGGATATGAGAAAGGAATGTATGCTTCCATGCCCGAGAGAATAACCTCCGTAATGTGCAAGGCACACTCAGATGGCTCACGGCCATGGAAGCAATAATCATTCCAGGGAAAATCAAAGAAGTACTGCCTGAGGGCCTCCCAGTCCGCAGCTCCAAAATGCCACAGACGACGTTTCCCTGGAGGGTCCACAGGCCGTACCGGAGTGATAGGACAAGTTAAGGTAATAAGGTTGTGATCGGAGGAGCCCAACGGAGATTAACAGAGTAAGCAGAAGGATTAGTTGTGAGGAAGAGGTCAAGTATGTTGGAGCTCTCTCCAAGGCGGTCAGAGATATGGGTAGGGTGCTGTACAAGCTGCTCTAGGTCATTAAGGATAGAAAAGATGTAGGCTTGTTCACCAGGTGGATCTGTGAAAGGAGAGGAGAGCCAAAGGTGGTGGTGAACATTGAAATCTCCTAGAATGGAGATTTCATGGAAAGGAGAAATGGATAGAATGTGTTGCATCGTAGAAGTAAGATAGTCGAAGAATTTTTGATAGTCAGTAGAATTAGGGGATAAGTAAACAGCACAGATATATTTAGTCAGAGAATGACAGGAAAGCCGAAGCCAGAGTGTAGAGAATTCAGAAGAATCGAGTTCAGGAACACGACAGCAAGATAAGTCGTTGCGTATATATACACAACAGCCACCTTTGGCTTTGAAATGAGTATAGAGAAAGTAGGTGGATACAGAAAAGGGTTTGCTGTCAGTTGCCTCAGACAGCTGAGTCTCCGTTAGAAAAAGATGAGGTTTAGAGGAGGAGTGGTGGTGCTCAACAGAGCGGAAGTTAGAGGAAAGGCCGCGAATGTTGCAGAAATGAAGAAGAAGAGAGTCAGACAGTGGTTCCAGGCACCTCGAGTCGTCACCGGGAGAGGGGCGGATGGTGGGGGCATTTATGGTCCCCCCCCCTGGGGACTCTGAGGCCTGGTGAAGAGACGCCATTTTTTTTAAATTTTGAATAGGAAGTGTAGCGTGTACTGTGCATGTAGTTTGGTGTAGATAGTTAGAGAAATTTGTACTAGAGAGCATGCTGGCCTACTCTCTGTGTAACTGAGACACTGAGAAAGTTCAGCAAAGGGGGATGGTCAGGAACTAGTCCTGAGGGCTGATGAAACGGGAGCTCCAGCACTCCCTGTCATCAGCTTTCCATCCACCTTGGGAGTACTGCCTTGCTCGACTGGTGCTACAGGCTGACCATAGGAAGAAAAACTCACTGAGCAACGTCCTTCCTATACTGAACTACTACTGTTGGAGCCTGTGTCAGCATAGGACAGGGACATTACAGTGGTGCCAGGAGTGTGGATTTTTAGAAAGTCCATCAGTGAGTCTAATCTTCGACATGGAGCAAGGGGGTGTGCAGACAAGAAACAGAGTTGGGCAGGAGGAGGAGGTGTCCCTGGCTGCAATTATGAAGCTGTTACTAGCTTCAAAGAAAGAACTTAACAATTACAAGAACAAAATGTACAACTACAAGCACAGAATGAAGAACTACAGGCACAGACTGCAGGGCAAAAAGAGCTCAAAGAACAATTGCAAGTACAGAATGAACAACTAGAGGCACAACGTGAAGAATAAAAAGAATGATATGAACAACTTCAAGATTCATTACAGGGGCAACAGAAGGAATTACCACTGAGGATGCAAGGACAGCTAGATGCTTTCATGGGGGAAATGAAGGAAGAACAGCAACAGCTTCGGGAGAAAGTAGATGCCTAGCTAAAGCAGCAGAAGTATTAGGTAAGCAATAATGTGATGGAGTGCAGACAGAATGCAGATGACTAGTTGAAGTATCTGGATAACCAGTTCAAGCATGTAGATGGCCATTTGAGGAAAAATTGTGAGAGAATTGAGGCTGTAGAGAAATATTGCACTGTTAAGCCTCAGGTTAGTTTACAGGGAGCATATATGAAAAAAAAAAGTGTATGGTGGATCTTGACGAATCCTGGGCATCTTTAATTAGCATTACAGGACTGAATAATCAGAATGCAGAAATTTTTAAGTCCTGAACTTAATTTTGATGCCCAGGTTTTTAGGCCCCAAACCAGTGAAGAGCATGGCTGTATTGGGGGTACAGTTAAAAAGGAACCTCAGGAATCTGATGGTAGAGTATCTTGGGAAGCTTACCATGCGCAGTTTGAGTTACTTGCTGATCAGAATGGTTGGGATGATAGGTAAAGAGCAGTGCAGCTTGCTACTAGCCTTAAGGGTGCTGCAGTGGAAATTCTGGGCCAGATGTCGGTAGAGAGGAACAGTTATCAGTCCTTAGGAAATGTACTGGAGCTCAGACATAGAACCATGTGCCAGACAGAGGTTTACAGAGCAAGATTTCGGACCCGTGTATGGGATCATGGAGGAAGAGGAGTGGTATGCTGCCTGGCTCTCACTTGAGAGTCCCGGGTTCGATTCCCGGTATATTGGTAATATATTCGATGGAGGGCTCAAGGCGAATCCTTACAGCAGCTTGCTCATGACCTGGAAAGTATGGCATACAAGGCATACCCTGGAGCAGCACCTAACCTGTTGGCTATTCTTCTGAGGGACCAGTTCATCGATGCTGTTGGCAGTGCAGAACTGAAAGTGCAAGTGAAGCAGGCACAACCCAGAAGCATGCAAGAAGCACTAACCAGGGCTCTAGAATTTGAGTCCTACATCAGGTCCATTATGTCCAGTGTTCAGGCAGGTCATAGTGTGGGATTCAAGGCAAGGAAGGTGCAGGTATGTGAAGCGAAAAATTCTGAAGGAAGTTGATGGTATTGTGAAAAGCCAGGACATAGGAAAACAGACTGCTGCAAGTGGAAGAGAGAACAGGAAAAGATCAGTGGAAGTTGCTGGTATTGTGACAAGCCAGGACATCAGAAAGTGGAGTGCAACAAATGGAAGAGAGAACAGAAGATCAGAGGAGGTTGCTGGTTCTGCTGGAAGCTGGGACACAAAAAGATAGATTGCTACAAATGGAAGAAGGAGCAAGAAAAGAATAGTGTAAGGAAACCCGCGATTGCAACAAAGGGGCGTTGGGCATGTGGTGAGGTGGGACACTTCAACTATCAGTGTCCAAATGAGAAGGATGCGGGTAAATCAGTGAAGGCTGGTGACGAGAGGCAACAACCAACTAGTTTTTCCCAAGAAGTCCCACCACTGAGGAAATGCTGGAGAACCTTTATGAATAGTGTGCGAGAAGATGGAAGAACAGATGGCAAGCAGTGTATTAGGAATGGGAATATTGGCAAGAATTGCCACCATACTGCTGTGACAGGGTGAGAGTCAGATGAAGAAGACCTGAGGAGGATACAGTTGGAGGATGTAGATTTACAGCCAGTGCTAGAGTGGCTGCAGTGGAGTACAGTGCGACCATCTTGGGAAGAAGTTTCCAGCTTCAGCCCTGCGACTATGAGCTATTGGAGTCAGTTTGATCTTCATTTTAACAACGGACTACTGGAGTGTCAGTGGGAGACATCTGATGGCCTCAGCAAATATTGGCAACTGGTGGTTCAGAAGAAAATGAGGTCTGGGATCTTGGATGAGTCTCATAATCAGATCACTAGTGGGCACCTGGGAGTGAAGAAAACTCTAAGCCAGCTGCAGCAGAGGTTCTACTGGACTGGCATGTGTCAGGATGTTAAAGAGTGGTGTTGGGTCTGTGATGTATGTTGTGCCAAGAAGGGACACAAGAAACTTGGTTGCGCCCCTCTCCAGGTGTACCAAGTGGGTGCTCTGATGGAAGATGTTGCAGTGGATATTGCTGGACCTTTGCCTTTCACTGAAAAAGGAAACCGGTATATACAGTATGTGTTACCACGGACTACTTCACAAAGTGGCCAGAAACCTATGCTATCCCCGATCAAGAGGCTGCGACTGTTGCTCTGGTGTTGGTTGACCAGTTTATCTGTCATTTTAGAATGCCACATGAGCTACATTCAGACCAGGGTAGAAAGTTAAGAGTTTGCTGTGTTCCATGAGTGCTGCAAGTTACTGGGGATCAAGAAGACCAGGACGACCCCACTAAGGCCACAGTCAGAGGGGATGGTGGAGAAATTCAACTGGACCCTGGGACAAGAATTGGCCAAGTACTGTATAGAGGGGCAAATGGAATGGGACCAGAAATTACCTGTGTTGTTGATGGTATATCGGTCTGCATCTCATGAGTCTACCAGCTACACACCTGCAAAACTGATATTGGGCCACGAATTACACTTACCCATTGACTTGTTAATGGGAAGACCACCTGGTGAAGAGCTGCCCAGAGACACCTCCTGCTATGCGAAGCATCTCTAGGAAAGGCTGGCTGAGGTGCATCATCAAGTGCGAGGACCCCTTCAGTTTTCAGAAGTGATGAAGTGCAAGTATGATGCCAAGGCAAGTGAGCTGAGCTTCAAGGCTGGTGACAGAGTTTGGTTATACAATCCTCAGAGGAAGAAGGGACAGTCGCCAAAGCTGCAGAGTCCGTGGGACGGGCCTTAACCCGTGGATTGCAAACCACGGCTCAGGCTGGGCAGCGTCGCGTTGCGAGCCACAGCTCAGGCTGTGCTGGCCGTGCATCACCGTAAACAACTCGACCCCCACTCAAACTTATGCATGACGCTACACAGACGGAGGGAGAGAGATTTTTTTTTTTTCACCAGATGATGCCTTGGATGATTATCTTCATGTTTATAATAAACAAAAGCAAATTTTTAAATTTGTATTTAATTTTTTCACTACTCCCGTACATAAACTTACGCATGGCCTTACACAATGATGGCATGAGAAAGAGATTATTTGTTTCATCAGATGATGCCCTGGATATTTATCTTCAAGTTTATAATAAACAAAAACTAAAAAAACTTTTTTCCTTCGTTTTTTGTGCACCAAGGGTGGGATAAAAAAAAAAAAAAAAAAAAAAGGTAATTGCGCATTCCATGGGTTAAATTGTGTTGGACCGCTTATCAGACGTAATGTACCGGTTTCGGGGAGGCAGGAAATCTCGCCCAAAGGTGGCACACATGAATCGTCTGTGACAGTACCATGGGCCAGGACAGTACAGCTGGGACGTCTCCGAGGAATCGTGCTCTTCCGCAGCCGAGGATATTGAGGAGGACCAAGGAGCTGAAGCGCAAGAGGATGGTGACAGTTTCCCCAAAGAAGAAGTGCATCAGGAAGAGGACCAAGACATTCCAAGAGGAGTGGACTGTGTGGAAGAGCAGGGTCACCGTCAGAAGTGGTATGGAAGAAGACCTAATAAGTTGAAGGATTATTTTGTGTATAATTAGATGTTTAGTTTGGATTAAGGACTATGTTTGTATACATTGTGTAATTTTGTCGGGACGACCAAAGGATTAGGGAGGGGGTAGTGTTGAGAAGCTGGATTGCTAGCTAGATTGTTCCGGAGAATTCCCAGTGTTTATCATAGTTCCGGTACGAGTCAGAGTTGCCAGTTAGCCTTGTGTTTGTGAGCGTAGTTGTTTTATTAGTTATTCATAAATTTTTGTGGTCCTTTTTTCCATAGAGTTTTATTTATGTGATTATTTGTTAAATTATGTAAATAATCTAAGTTTGTATGCTAAATGATTTAGAGTGTTATACAGTGTAAGAAAACTTTGGCATATTTTGGATATCTCCGAGTTGGTAACTCTTGTAATCGCTGTACTCTAGAATATAGGAAGCTTTTATAAGGATGGGGAAGAGACTAGAGCAAGTTCAGCTGGTTTTCAATTCAATTCGAGTGTAGTTCAGTGTCAGTGCAGTGCAGTTTGTATAATTTCTATTCTTGTGAAAGTAGTAAAGTGTTGGCAAACACTGAAGTGTTATTACAGTTTGTGTATCTTCGGTGCTTGTGAAAACAGTGAAGTTGGAAAGCATTAAGTGTAATTTTTTGGAAAGATTAAGACATTGAAGTTTAGAAGCCAGTGCTTAATTTCGCCTCAGCTGACTTTGTGTGCTGTACACCAAGAAGCTGACCATAGGAAGAACAACTCACCGGGCAGTGTCCTTCCTATACTGAACTATTGCTGTTGGAGCCTATGACAGTGTGGGAAGGGGACGTAACACGTCATTCTGACTTGATCCAAACACTTATGATAATTTTCCAGCTTATGAATAATTACAGTGAACATAATCGACGAACTTTCTTGGAAAATGCATTGAAAATGAAGGAAGCTTCTCAGCAGTTGCAACCTAAATTGTTTAAACGTACCCATTAACTATGTGCTAAAGTAAATATAGCCTGTTTTTAGGTAATAATGTATCAGGGGTCGGGACTATATCACCTAAAAGTGAATGGACAACAGAATTAATTTACAGTACCATTTTTTTTTTTTAATTACCTACTCTATCCAACTTTTCATTTCCTTTGTATCGAGAAAGTTTCATCTTTTTCCAATTTTTCTCCAGCCTGAAAGGTATAACTACAGTACTCTCTAACTCAGTGCCGTACTATCTTTCAGGTTTTTAGCCTTGCCTGTAACTGCGCAGCTACTTTTCATTTGTCATCTTCATTGGTGGAAAACGGATTCTCTAATTTCACAGCATAATTGCACTTTTCACTTCCACTTCCTGCATGTTATGAGCGTTGACAAGCAGAATACATCACTTTCCATTACTTTCATTTATTCTGTCCTTTGTTTTATATACTTCAGGATCTGGCAGTTGTATACATCTGTTTCATTTTTTTTTTTCTTCGATTTTCTTTTCACTTTTCTCAGTCACTCTAAGAAATACCTCTTACTGTGACTGCTATTTCCTTCGCCGTTGCATTTACTCCTTATATTTAGGTTATCAGTCTCCACAAAAACGTCAGCCTTACAACACACACACACACACACACACACACACACACACACACACACACACAAAAGGTTCGTTTGTACTTCAACATCCTGTTGTATTTATCATTTACTTTTTCCACTGTTCACATGGAAAGTGGTTCCATCCCTCACATGCCGTGAATTACACAGTACTCGGGTTCACGCATGCTTTCTGTGCTTGCAGTATTATTGTTTCACTTACACTTATTTTCGTACACTTCCTTATCTCACCCCTTATCACAACTCCACTTATTTTTTAGTCATAATCTGTAGTTATATTCTTTCGCTGAAAGGTATTTATTGCAAGAGACATCGGAATCATAGTTTTTAAGGAGAATCGCTACCATCCCAACTTTTCTACTCACATGAGCTACAGTAATCTCGTCGAAGGTGATATTTTGATGACTGATAGGTCACGATATTTTACATGCCAAATAATGCCCTCAGCAACTCTAAGGACGCCGGTGTGGACTTCCACAGTTCGCACTTCTCACCCAAATGTTCAGTGAATCCAGGCCAAAATCCCCCCCCCCCCTCAAAAAATAAAAGCGACAGAAATTAAAACATCGGTGACACTTTTGTCAATCATTCTTTATCAGAATATGAAAAAATTGCACTTTGTTATACTTGAGCCCTTTGTATGGTTTCTGAAGCACTACTTTGATGCGCAGATTAGTGTTTACACTGATGGAGCGGTTAGTCCACAGGGCGAGTAAAGCGGAACTGGTTGAATATTAAATTCAAGTAACTCTAATTGCCCTTCCGAAGGAAAACTGTTCTTTTCTCGTTATATTGATTTGTGAAAAGTACTATTATGCAAGGTCCATTAAATGATAATTTTTAAAAAGGCCACGAAACTTTCACCAGTAATGCAGAATTCACAAGAAGTCTATGGTTCAGGTTTATGAAGTTACATGGAATAAGATAGACCTCAGTTGTTAAATACTGAAGATAAGATTGCTTAAAATCGGCCATATATGTTTACAGTATATCACTGCTATAAGAAACAGACATAATGTCAAGTTAAATGGTTGACGAGGACGATGAGAGACTGTGAACGTGATAGGATGAGTGAATGATTGCATTTTTTTTCTTCTTGCATTTATTGCGACCGTCCCCATCTTCTTGAAAACCGTATTTATATGTTTGCCTACTCACCCCAATATCCATACTCTCTCTCTCTCTCTCTCTCTCTCTCTCTCTCTCTCTCTCTCTCTCTCTCTCTCTCTCTCGTGTTCCGGGCCCTAAGACATCGTTAAGCAGCCTTTTCTATATATTTGTTTATTTTAGTTTTTATTTATTTATTTATTTATTTTTTACTGCAGCTATATCAATATGCCTGACGTTTAAAGTGGATCTTCGTAGAGTTCACAAGAGCTTAGCAGCCCGATCGGACCGCTCAGCATTTCTCCAAATCAGAGCTATCTCTGAACCAGACATCTCTTTGAAGCAAGTGTGTTGCGGCCCTATCCGGCCGTAAAACACTTGACCAAATGTGAGCCGTTTCTGAACACCTACCACCACCACCATCATCATCATAGCTTCCATCAGCACCACCCCCACCACCACTACCACCATCACAGCTACCACTACTACCACCACCACAACTACAACCACCACCACCATCACAGCTACAACCACCACCACCACAGCTATCACCACCACCATCATCATCACAGCTACCACCATTACCACAGTTACTACTATCATCTGTATCATCATCACAGCTGCCACCACCACCATCATCATCACAGCTACCACCATGCCCACAGTTACTACCACCATCAGCATCATCATCATAGCTACCACCACCACCATAACAGCTACAATCGTTGCTACCATAACTACCACAACCACAGCTACGATCACCACCATAACTACTACTACTTACACCACCACCACAGTTACCTTCATCATCATCATCATCATCATCATAGCTGCTACCACCATTACCAACACCACCACCACCACCACCACCAAATTGCTGCTTTAAAAAATCGTCTGTTCGTAGCATCAGTGAAGTAATAGACATCGGACATTACATGTACCCCCCCCCTCTCTCTCTCTCTCTCTCTCTCTCTCTCTCTCTCTCTCTCTCTCTTTCTCGAAAGACGCACGAAACTCACGAAAATGCCCTGCTGCCTCTTCCACTTGTGCACGCATATTGTAACACCAATGGGGACAATTATAGGTCTAAACATCACTTCAGAAATTTTCAATCAACTTGTATATAACTGAAAGTGGCCCATCTGGGAACATAGTAAACTAGGAAATAGACATCCACACTGAAGATATGGAACATGTCTCAGCTCGCCTGTTGCGAATTCTGAAACATACTAGTAAATGTCCGAGCGAGAGCAAGGACAACTTACTGCAGCCGAAATTCACTTAAAAGTGCAACGAAATGTTCAGCTTAGGCCGTAAAAAAGTATCCTTCATCATTCTGGGATATCTCTGTAAGCTACTGTAGTAAAGGTTTGAGTGTAAAAAGGTATCCCTCACCATTTGGGGAGATCTCTGGCGGCATTAAGGTGTGAAATATTACTAGTATGTGTCAAAATTCACACCATACAAGCTCGGACACATTCCACATTCTCAGTGTGGACATCTATTTCCTAGTATTTCACACCTTAATGCTGTTAGAGATCACCCCAAATGGCGACAGTAGCCCACAGAGGTCTCCCCAAATGGTGATGAATACTCTTTTACACTCCAACCTGTACTACAGTAGCCTACAGAGATCCCCCCAAATGGTGAGGGATACTTTTTTACACCTCAGGCTGAACATTTATCACTCTTACATGAATTTTGGCTGAAGTAAGTTGTTCTCACTCTCGCTTGAACAATTAGATTCCATTGACCCTAGGACAGGCACAGTTTGTTTAAATGAGGACCAGTTTTCAACTGCGCCTCCTGCTGCTCGAAACCAAAGAACAGTTGCTTCAGAGCTCAACAATTGTTTATATTAGAGCTGTTTCTGAACAGTGGTTCACTTTGCTTGCAGTCGAGAGCTATGCCTGTGGCTAAACATGATACTCTACGGAATTGCCCTGCAATATAACATCAGTTCTTCCCGCTCCTTCTGGCACCTTGCCAAAAACCTTTCTAACAACTTTACCTCATTATCCTTCCCTACTCATTTCTACTCTGATGGCTCTGTAGCTATTTCTTGTACTGATAAAGCAGATCTCTTTGCTCAGACTTTCTCCTCCAATTCCACCTTAGTCGATTCCGGTGCTGTTCCTCCATCACTTCCCTGCTCTGACTTCCTCATGGCCGACATTAAAATTTCTTCAGCTGATGTATTTTCTGCCATCACAGGCCTCAATACCAATAAGGCATATGAGCCTGATGGAGTCCCTCCTGTTTTCTCAAGAACTGTGCTTCTGTGCTTACACCCTGCCTAGGCAAACTCTTTCTCCTTAGTCTATCAACTTGTACCTTTCCTTCTTGCTAGAAGTTTGCTCTCATTCAGCCAGTCTCAAAGAAGGGTGACCATTCCCAACCCTCTAACTCTCGTCCAATTGCTTTAACATCCTGTATCTCAAACGTTTTCGAGTCAATTCTTAATAGAAAAATTTTAAAGCATATTTCCTATCACAACCTTCTTTCTGATCATCAGTATGGGTTCCGTCAGGGACGCTCCACTAGCGATCTTCTCACCTACCTTTCAGACTAATTGTCATCCTCCTTTCGGGACTTTGGCGAAAGTTTTGCCATTGCACTTGACATCTCAAAGGCTTTCGATCGAGTCTGGCATAAATCTTTAATTTCCAAACTGCCCTCTTACTGACTCTATCCTTCTATCTGTGCCTTCATCTCTAGCTTCCTTTCTGGTCGTTCTATTGCCGCTGTTTAGACGGCCATCGTTCTTCCAGGGCTATGTCCTATCACGGACTCTCTTCCTTTTATTCATCAATGACCTTCTAAGCTGTACATCTAACCCTATCCACTCATACGCTGATGACTCCACCCTTCACGTTTCCATTCTGTTCCCGCAACGTCCATCTCAGCAATTACTTCAACAAACAAAGGATGAGGCTATGGCACACCTAAAGTCTGACTTGGCTCGTATCTCTGACTGGGGTAAAAATAATCTGGTTGTTTTTAATGCATCAAAGACTCAGTTTTTACACCTATCAACCCGACAAAATCTTCCACAGGTACACCCACTAACGTTAAATATTATTCAGCTTAATCCTGCATCATCGTTGAACATGCTTGGGGTTTCATTTACTCGGGACTTATCTTGGAAAGATCATATTACATCTCTTGTAAAATCTGCTTCCAAGAGATTAGGTGTGCTAAGCCGACTCTGTTCCTTCTTTACTCCTGCACAATTGTTGACTCTATATAGAGGTTTTATCTGCCCCTGTGTGGAGTACAGCTCTCATGTGTGAGGAGGCTCCCCACATACAGCTCTTCTCAATTGGGTGGAGTCAAAGGCTATTTGTCTCATTAACTCTCCTCCTCTTACTGACTCCCTTCAACCTCTGTCTCTTCGCCGCACTGTTGCATCTTTATCTCTTTTCCATCGCTACTTCAATGGTCACTGCTCCTCTGAACTGTCTGCTTGCATTCCCCCACCTTTACGACGGGCGCGTAGCACCCGTCTGGCAGCAAACTCTCATCCCTTTTCTGTCCAACTCTCTAATGCAAGAGTTAACCGTTACTCCCAGTCCTTCATTTATGCAACAGGTCAACTCTGGAACTGTCTCCCTCTGTCTGTATTTCCTGCTTCCTATGATCTCCAATCTTTCAAACGCAGTGTGTCCAGGCATCTCGAAATGATCGGATCTTGAATTTGGCTCTCTTTCGTATTTTGTTTTTCTCTTGGAAGGAACAATAATTGCGGGCCCGTGTCCTTTTGTTCCTTCTTCCTCGCATAAGGAAAAATGGGGACAATTATTAGGGGTCAAAATACCCCTTCAGAAAGTACCAATCGACATGAAACTGAATCATCTGCGACCCAGTTACAACAATGCTGCCTAGTTTCATCAGCCCTTGCTCAAATGAGAGCCGTTTCTGGTTCATGTTTCGCTTTGCTCGAAACAAATGATTCACGCATCTGCACAGGAGTAAGTGCTGAACAACCCGATAGGGCCATTCTGCACTGGCTTCTACAACCTACTGAAAAATTAGAGGTCAAAACACCCCTCTAAAATAAATATCAAACGAAATAGAATTGAAACGGGCCCAGCTTGTAGCACCAGTCTAACAGCGCAGTACTCCCAAGGTGAATGGAAAGCTGATGATAGGGAAAGATTGAGCTCCTGTTTCACCAGCCTCGGGACTAATTTCTGATCATCCCCTTTGCTGAACTTTTTCAGTTTTTCAGTAATTCCGAAAGTAGGCCAGCATACTCTCATGTACAATCCTCTAACTGTCAACAGTGAACAATATGCACATTACTCACCACACTTGCTTTTCTAAATTTAAAAATAATGGCATCTTGACATCCAGCCTTGGAGCTCCCGGCAGGGGAGGGAGGACCATACAAGCTTCCACCATGGGCCCTTCTCCCGGTGACAACCATGAGAGATGCTTGGAACCACTGGTTGACTTCTTCATTTCTGCAGCATTCACGGCCTTTCCTCTAATTCTCTGTCTGTTAAACACCACCTCTTATCCTCATTGAGCGTCATCTGTCCGAAGCGACTGACAGCAAACCCTTTTCTTTATCCTCTTACCTTCTCTATACCCATTCTAAGCCAAAGATGGCTGTTGTGTGTATGTACACAACATATTATGGTTTTGTATTCCTTAACTTGAATTTTCTGAATTCTGTGTTCCCTGGCTCTGGCTATGCTGTCATTCTCTGACTAAATATATCAGTGCTGTGCACTTATTTCCTAAATCTGCTGACTGTGAAAGAGCATTTGTCGATCTTACTTCTAAGATGGAACACATCGTATCAACTTCTTTCTCTGAAATTTCCTTTCTTCGTGATTTCAATCTTCATCACCACCTTTGGCTCTCCTCTCCTTTCATTGATCTACCTGATGATAAAGTCTACATCTCTCTATCCTTAATGACCTAGAGCAGCTTCTACAGCATCCTACCCGTATCCCTGACAGCCTTGGAGACAGTTCCAACATACTTGACCTTTTCATTACAACTTATGTTATTGCATATGATGTTAAGCTCTTCTCTCCTCTGGGCTCCTCTGATCACATAGTTATCACCCTAACCTGTCCTATCCCTCCAGTAAGACCTGTGGACCCTCCCAAGAAGCAGCAGCTTTTGTACTTTGGGGCTGCTGACTGGGAGACCCTCAGACAATACTTTGATTTTCCTGGAATGATCACTGCTTCCATGGCCGAGAGCCATTACGTAGGTTATTCTCTCGGACATGAAAGTATACATTCTTTTTTCTTATCCTGCGATTATGAAAAAAAAAAAAAAATTAATCACGCTTGTTCTTATGCTATCCACAACGAAGAGAAGACCGACAAAAGGTAGCAGAGCCAACCCACCCTTGAATCTCATCTCATTTATGTTTCTGCCTGGAATCGTGCTTAGTCTGTTCTTTGTCCTGCTAATATATATATATATATATATATATATATATATATATATATATATATATATATATATATATATATATATATATATATATATATATATATACTGTATATATATATTAGAGAGTCATTAAAGACTTTTCTTTAATATATTGTACTCCCAACCCTCAAAAGTGTACCTTTGGGTCCCAAACCCCCAAGGAAAAAATATAAAAAAATGGAACAATATTTAGAGGGTGCACATAGACCATGAATTTTTGCTAATTTGTTGTCAAATATCCAAAAATCGCGCCTACTCATGAGTCATTCTTTTCTTGCAGGTTATCAGTCACAGATCCTCGAGAACATACAATAATATGATTCCTTCATGGAGTAGTACGTGCATAAGACTACGCACTGTATGAGTGACAACATGACTATGAAAAGTAGACGTAACATTTACCTAGTCAGTATTAAAGAAGACCTGACAGGATCCAAGCTGCCATCAAAAGGTGAAGTCCTTAGCAACTTCCTTCACTACCATCAAGAGAAAAAGCTAACAATTTGTTCTAGTGCTGCTGCCGTAGTTGATGGAGTGATGGAGTTTTGGGCGAAAGCCCACATCCCGACGATTTGAAAAGATCATTCCATTGCTAAAGTAGAGAAACTATATTCAGAATATCAGCAGCTGAAGAAGGGAAAAAGTCGCAGATCAACTCCACAAACTGAGAAAGAAGAGGCTGTCAAGAAAACATTAAAGGACTTGTTTGAAGTAGCCACTGCAGATGCTCTGTCAACCATGCGTATTCAGGACAAAGATTTTCTACTTGCCCAAAGAGAACTAGGCCTTAGAGGAACTATGGGTCCAGTGGATGTCTCCCTGACTAAGAAAGAAAATAGAGCGTCCAAGCAAAAGACACTACAAGAAGAAAGGAAGCTTCGATCTGAACAGGCAGCATCAGCCTCATTCTAAGTTCAGCAGATGGAGTCATCAAGAACAGGAAGTAGCAGTAGTCACGACGTGTCCAATGAACATGATGAAAATAGTGTGAGAACAAGTGCAGATGTGGAAGCCACTCCTGGTCATTCTAAATGTCGAAGGGTGACAAAGAACATTGTAACTCTATCCCTCGCAGCAGTTCTGGATAGGTCAAAAGTAATAACCCGTAACTCAACGCTCATACTTGCAGTGGCTGCTTGGTCTTTTGGGCAAAATCTTGATGAGCTCAACATCAATCGATCCTCCATCCGGCGGCAAAGATAGCTGCAAAGAAAGAAAATTATCTCCTTCGTGAAAGTAGAATTTTCTGCTGACGTACCATTAAGTGTACACTGGGATGGTAAGTTAATGAAGGATCTGACAACACAGGAACATGTTGATCGACTTCCCATCTTTGTATCGGGCAGTGGATTCAGCCAGCTCCTCAAAGTTGCCAAAATCCCGAATGGTACTGGAAAGGAACAGGCCAAGGCAGTTGCTGAAGTATTAGAAGAGTGGGGTCTAGATGAAAAAGTAGTTGGCATGGTTTTTGCTACTACAGCATCCAATACAGGCTGTATCAATGGTGCATGTACACTCATAGAGCAGAAATTAGAAAAGAATCTCCTGTGCATTGCCTGCAGACACCATATGCTGGAACTGGTTGCCAATGCTGCTTATACACTAATGACACCAACAGAAGGCCCGGATGAGCTGCTGTTTAAAAGTTTCCAAGCAAAATGGGAGTCCATCAAACAAAATATGTTTGAAACTGGCGCTGATTATGAAGAGGTTGCACTACTCATAAAAAATGCTCAAACTGAAGTGATTTCCTGGGCTGAGAAGGCTTTGGAAGAAGTACATGATTTGAGGGATGACTACCGAGAATTTCTGGAGGTCTCATTGATTTCGCTTGGAGGCACTCCATCTAGAGGAGTTCACTTTATTCGTCCTGGACCAACGCATCATGTTCGATGGATGTCAAAGGAAATATTCTCGCTGAAAGTGTGGAGGTTCCGTGGAAAATTCAAGTTAACTCAAAGAGAGGAGCAGGGCATGCGTAGGATGTCAATCTTTGTTGCCACGCTGTATGTGCAGCATGTGAGGTGGTATGTGGGGTGAAGAGAAGACGAAAGGGGGTGCAAGGAACAGCATGGTGGAATGAAGAGGTGAGACGGGCTGTGGCATAAAAGAAGAAAGCTTATAATGAATGGATGAAAACAGGGGCGTGGAAGAAGTTGAGAGACGAAAGAGAGAGTTATATGTAGAAAGGAAGAGAGAGGTGAAAAGATTAGTAAGAGAGAGAGTAAGAAGAAAGTGAATGAGGAATTTGGAAGGAATTTGAGTGTAAAGAGGAGGGAATGTAAGAAAATGTTCTGGATAGAGGAAAGAAGAGTTAGACAAGGTGGCAATGAAGTTAGTAAGGGAATGAAAGATAAAAACGGTAGATTATTAGTTGAGAAGGTAGAAAAAGTGAGCAGATGGAGAGAACACTTTAATGAATTGTTGCACATAGAGAATGAAAGTAATGCGAGTATAAGTGGCTGGGGGAATGGCTGGGAGAAGGAGAGAGATGAGAAGACAGGAAGAAATCAATAGGATGGAAGTTGTGGAAGTAGTGAAGAAAGTCAAAATGGGGAAAGCCCCAGGAATTGATGGAGAATGTAGTGAAATACTAAAGCATGGGGGAGAGATAGTAGAAGAATGGATGTGGAAGATGTGCAGATTGGCCTGGGAGGAAGGTAATGTCCCAGAGGATTGGAAGTCAGGGATAATTATTCCCTTGTACAAAGGAAAAGGGGAAAAAGAAGTGTGTGGTAATCATAGGGGCATTTGTTTTCTTAGTGTAACAGGAAAAGTATACGGTAGGATACTTACTGACAGAGTTAGGGAAATAACAGAGGAATTAGTTGGAGAAGAACAGGGACGCTTTAGGAAGGAAAGAGGTTGTGTATATCAGATATTCAATCTTAGATCTTTAGTGGGAAAGTGTCTAGAGAAGGGAAAGAAGTTGTATGCGGCCCTCATGGATTTGGAGAAAACATATGACTGGGTGGATAGACAAGGATTGTGGAAAGTATTAAGAATATATGGAGTAGATGGGAAGATGTTGAATGCTGAGAAGAGTATGTATGAGGATGCTAAGGCTGCAGTGCGTGTAGATAGTGAACTGAGTGAGTTTTTCTATTTGAAGGTTGGGTTGAAACAGGGATGTGTCATGTCTCCATGTTTGTTCAATCTGCATATGATGGGGTTGTAAAAGAGATACAAGGTAGGGCAGTGGTTGTTGGAGTGGCCCTAATGAGAGAGGGCAGTGTTTGGAAACTCCCTCTACTGTTATTTGCAGATCATACTGTGTTGTTAAGTGAAGACGAAGGGGAGCTGCAAAGCTTGGTAAATGAGTTTGGGAGAGTGTGTGAGAAACGGAATTTAAGGGTGAATGTAGGAAAGAGTAAAGTTATGGTCTTCGAGAGAGGTGAAGTCAGTGAATGTACAGTGAGGTTGGATGATAAGGAAATGGAAAATGTGAGTACGTTTAAGTACTTGGGCAGTGTGATGAGTAAGGATGGAAGTTAGGAGAGTGAAGTGCTTGAAAGGGTACAACAAGGAAGAAAGGTTGTTGGTTCCTTGAAAGCAGTGATAAGAAACAGGGAAGTGAGCATGGAAGTGAAAAAGTTATTACATGACAATTTGGTGATACCAACTCTGACGTATGGAAATGAAGCTTGGACGTTGTTGGAGAGACACAAGTCAAGAGTGAGAGCAGTGAAATGAGTTATTTGAGAGGAGCCTGTGGAGTCACATGGAGAGACAGACTGATAAATGAGGATGTGAAGGAACGTTATGGTGTGGATGTGGATGTGATACGAAGCATTAGGAGAAACACATTGAGGTGGTTTGGCCATGTAGAGAGGCTGGAGAGTGAGAGACTAACGAGGAGAGTGTATGCGAGTGAGTTGGAGGGGGAGAGAGGGAGGGGAAGGCCAAGGATGAGATGGAGGGATGGAGTGGAGAGGTATATGAGAGAGAGGGGTGTGAATTTGGAGCATGGTAGTGAAATGGCGGGGGACAGGGTGACGTAGAGGCGATTGTTTGTGGCCACCCCATGTAAAGGATTAAGGCGTATGGCAATAGATCAATAGATAGTGTATGTGAAATACTGGATTGAGAGTCCCCTTCCCATCTCTGCTCCCCGAAATGACTTGGAGCTTCTGAAATCCCTCCATGCTTATAGAAATATTGATAAAGATGTTTCAAAAGCCACATTGGAAAAATTCAGCTCCCACCAATGTATTTGTCAGAAGAACTAGTTGCATTTAGTTTTTTTGATCTTGTTGTTCCATCTACTTCCAAGAGCTTGATGGCAAAGGCAATGAGCGAGCAACCTGGAACTGAAGACCCGCCAAAATCAGTGACAGTCGCAGGTGAAGCTATCAAGGAACATGGTTTGGAAGACTTTGTGACAAAAGAAACACTGGCTTTTTTCAAGAAGTCTCCCGATTGGATACCTTTGTGAACCCCCAGACTCCTGGAGCTCACGAGATGACTTTCAGAAGGCATTTAGTATTGTTCAAGGAATTAAAGTTACCAATGACAATGCAGATCGAGGTGTGGCACTCATCCAAGAGTATAACAGACTTCTCACCAAGGATGAGGACCAACTCCAACTCCTCCTTCAAGTTGTAGCAGCACATAGTCAACGGTTTCCAGATAGCCGGAAATCTACGCTGCTTGGACATCAGTAAATGAAGTGAGATACAGAGCATATCATAATCTTTTCTACAGGGTGGTGGCTGGGGAAAGAGGTTGGTGGGGTACATGACAGTTAGGTCCTCGTCCCGTACCCTGGTAACACAGATAATTAAATATACTAAAGAATTTTATTGATTTATTTATGGTTTCATAACTTGTACAATAATGCATATGTTCTTTATGTAGTGTAATAGCTTAAAAAATTAATTACTTGTGGCTAAAACTCTTAAAAATACGTTTATTAATTTTTGTTTAACAGTTTAGGTAAAATTTGATAGCTATAAGTCGGGTTTGCCTATATTTAAATGCGTATGCTGAAACTGATAATAGGATGAAACTTAAAGGTCGTTGTGCAACCTATAAATACTATTTGATCCATACAATATTTTGCACACATCCATTTCATCCCTAAAGGAAACACACACACACACACACACACACACACACACACACACACACATATATATATATATATATATATATATATATATATATATATATATATATATATATATATATATATATATATATATATGTGTGTGTGTATATATATATATATATTTATTCACACTAAATGCGTTGGCCTCACCAACTCAGATTCTTTCCACTCCTTCTGCCATCTTCCCCAAAACCTTGCCAACAACTTTACTTCATAATCCTTCGCTCCTCTCTTCCACTCTGGTGACTCTGTAGCTGCTTCTTCTACTGATAAAGCAGAACTCTTCTCTCACACTTTCTCCTCCAGTTCCACGTTAAATGATTCCAGTGCTGTTCCTCCATCACTTCCCTCCTATGATTTCCTCAGGGTTGGTATTAAAATTTCTTTAATGGATGTGTTTTCTGCCATCACTTGTCTCAGTACTAACAAAGGATATGGGTTTAATGGAGTCCCACCTGTTGTAATCAAGAACTGCTTCTGTGCTTATACTCTGCCTGGGTAAAATTATTTGCTTTTGTCTGTCAACTTGTACCTTTCCTTCATGCTGGAAGTTGCACTCGTGCAGCCTGTCCCAAAGACGGGTGACCATGGCCAGTCCACTGATTATTGCCCACTTGCTTTAACATCCTGTATTCCTAAGGTTTTTGAATCTATTCTTAACAATACATACACACACATACACACACACACACACACACACACACACACACACACACACACACATATATATATATATATATATATATATATATATATATATATATATATATAAAGAGAGAGAGAAAGAGAGACAGGGACAGAGACAGGGACAAAGACAGAGAAAGACACAGAGACCACCTTTTCTATAATAACCTTGCTTCTGATCGTCAGTATGGGTTCCATCAAGGAGGCTCCACTTGCAATCTTCTCACCTATGTTTAAGACTCCTGGTCATCCACCTTTCCGGACTCTGGTGAAAGCTTTGCCATTGCACTTGACATCCCAAAGGCTTTCGATCGAGTGTTGGCACAAATCTTTAATTTACAAACTGTCCTCTTATGGTTTCTTCCTCTTTAGCTTCCTTTCTTCATTCTATTCATCAATGACTTTCTAAGTTGTGTACCTAAATCTATTCATTCATACGATAATGACTCTGCTTCACCTTTCCATCCGCTTCCCACAGCTTCCATCTCAGCAGTAACTTTAACAAAGGATGAGCCTATGGCTCACCTAATGTCTACTTTGTCTCATATCTCTGATTGGGGTAAAAGTATTCTTGTTGTTTTTAATGCATCAAAAACTTAATTCTTACATCTTTCGATCCATCAGAATCAACCACAAGAATATCCTGTAATTTTTAACAGTATCCAACTCAAACCTGCATCATCTTTGAACACACCTGGGGTTTCATTCTCTCAGGATATATCTTGGAATGATCATATTACCTCTCCTGTAAAATATGCTTCCAAGAGATTAGATATGGTAAGCCGACTCCGTACCTTCTTTATCCCTGCACGACTGTTGACTTTATACACGGGTTTTTTTCGCCCCTGTGTAGAGTACAACTCTCATGTGTGGGGAGGCTCACTACATACAGCTCTTATCAACAAAGTGGACTCAAAGGCTTTCTGTCTAATTAACTCTATTCTTCTTACTGGCTCCCTTGAACCTCCATCTCTTCGCCGCACTGTTGCATCTTTATCTCTTTTTTATTGCTGCTTCAATGGTCATTGCTCCTCTGAACTGTCTGCTTGCATCCCTCCAAGACTGCGGCGGGAGTTTAGCATCCGTCTAGTTACAAACTCTCATCCCTTTTATGTCCAACTCTCAAATGCAAGAGTTAACCGCTACTCCCAGTCTTTCATGAATACGACATATCAACTCTGGAACTGTCTTCCTCCGTCTGTATTTCCGTCTGGCAATGACCTACAGTCTTATAACGCAATATGTCCAGACTCGAAATGAACGGATCTTGAATTTGGCTGTCTGTTATCTTTTTATTTTTTCTTGGAGTGAACAATTTTCGGGCTCCTCGCCCTTGGTTATATTTTCATTGAATTAAAAAAAAAAAAATAATAATTAAAAAAAAACTGTGACGCAACAGCAACCGTCCTGCCAAGTTTCATCAAAATCCATTTCCACTTTTGCCTGCACCACACACACACACACACACACACACACACACACACACACACACACACACACATACAAACCCGCGCGCTTGTGCAAGCACGTTCTCTCTCTCTCTCTCTCTCTCTCTCTCTCTCTCTCTCTCTCTCTCTCTCTCTCTCTCTCTCTCTCTCTCTCTCTCTCTCTCCCCAGGATAATAGTATATTAGATGTCGTAAGAAGTACAGCAGGGTCGGCTTAACAGACACATTGATGACCAACTCTTTGTCGTAAACGTGATTTGCTTTCCCAGGAAAGACAAAGAAAGGACAGCGCCAGTTCTTCCCATATCTTGGCCTTGCGAAGATCAGTCCTGTTACCAGAGGAGGATTCTCATAGACATACAGTGTCAACAGATCTTCCTGCCAGACTAAATCTAAGGGCCACATATAAGTTTCATACGAGGGTTCGTACCACCTCTTCCTCAGAGACTTACTTTAATATTACACTTCAGCATTCTCTTCTATGTTTTTATCTTTTTACTATCGATATATATTGCATCAGTAACATGGAAGACGATACTGAGGTGTAAGGAACAAAATAAAATGCTAGGGAAGTGGTCCTATGTAACGAACGCGAACTGGGCCACGTTGATGTAACATATAAAAATTGGCTGTAGGTGAACTGTACTTCCATAAAATCACGTGGAACACTGTATCTTATTTATGTTTTCTTTTAACGTTTCGGAATTTTTTCCTTAAGTACAGTTATTTATTTTTTTTAATGAAGGATTTTCGTGTTTTTCAATCAATTTTGAAACTCATTTTCGTCGCAAATAACCCATACCCCTTAAGGAGGGTGAAGTCATGAGAGGAATAAAATCCTTAAAACTGATCAACATACAAAATAACATATTTAAGGATCATTAAAATCGACCAAAACACACACACACACACACAAAATAATAATAAGATGGAAAAAAAACATTGAAAAAAATAATAGAAACTAAGAAACATAGGCAACTCTTTGCTGTTGCAACGCACCACCTGACCAAGCACATTACCCACATCTCCCTACACACCTAACCAAGTACATAAACGCCCTCACCACTCCCCCACACAATCTTTTCTTTTAAAAGTGGGTGTAAGGCGAACACCTTAAGGACACATAATCTGAGCCCTTCAGATTCCGTATGCAGGTTGCATTGAGATCTCTGATATTTTTTTTTTATTCATTATTAAATTTTAAAAAACCTTACTTAAGCATTCTACCATCAAAAGGCACCAGTTTACTATAAGACACATAACTATGTGAAATTTCATGACTATAGTGAATACTTCCTGAGTTCTGGCCCAGAAACAAAATCTTTACACCCGGCCAGCCGCCCTGTTGCCTTGTCACCCAACTGTATGGATGGACACCTATTGATTCCAGTGATAACAACATCCTCCTCTGACTTTGTCAGGTGGAGGATAAAAAAAAAAAAAAAAAAAAAAAAAAAACATGGCTAATGAAGGAAAGTATCCTATCTCAGGGGCTTCGCCTCCCCAGACTTCCGCAGTGACATTAACCATCAAACTGCCACTAAACCTAATATTCAAAGCCACTCAAAAACCTCCATGAACAACTGTGAAATCCGCTTACCTTAGGGGAGGTGTTTTTTTCGGCACATTTGGCCATCTCAGCAACTCTAGGGATGGGAGTAGGGGTTAGCCTTGCTTCTTCACCATATAGAGCCGGCTGTGGGGGATATAATTTTGCCACCTGGAGCAGGAAAGAATGGAGTTCATGTCCGTTAAGTTTTCTGATGAAAAGATACCTTGATAGGTGCTGCCTAAAGTATATCTTGCCTGAATACCAGGGTGCTTAACGCACTCCCCCACGTCACACCACAAACTTTCAGTTACCATTGTGTGAATTACTTTACCTACTGGGTCCACAAAATTTTCTTGACGATTAATTACGTGGTGGATATATCCTTCACTGCCCACAGCTCTATAAGCTACGTGCTTGTCGCTGTATATAATGCTTCTGGGTCTAATGTAGCGATTTATAGTGGGACTTAGAGTCTCGTAGTTCTTTGGCTCTCCCTCTCCTTCTGTGTCAAATAAGGGCATGACAGAACGTTGCCCGGAACGGCGCTGCTGTGGGGAGAATATCCAAACAACAACAACAACATCAATACCACCAAATAAACAAATGTCCGTCACCTCCCATCTATGGTTATATTTTCAACGGACAAAGAATTTCGTCCATCACAACATTAACTCCTTGCCCACCAATCTGCTCCTGATTATGGAAATTTATGCATATAATAAAAATCTGCCAGGGCTACAAATGAGTCTTTTCTAAATATGTACCACTAAAGTTATTAGTTGAAAACCGTACTTTCTTTGTTTGTTTGCCTTTGGAATCACGTAAGTGTGGCTGCACTGCCAAACACGCTTTTCCTCCCTGTACCAGCAAGAATTGCCACAGTTTGCACACTTTACTTCGGTTGGTATTCCTCCGTACCGACTGAAAAAGTCCAAACTTGCCACGTTGTTTTCGTAACCAGTCGAGATAACTCTGAAGAAAGAAAAAAACAATAAATACAGAAAAAAAGACATGTTTAAATGCCGCGCCATTTCTCTACATGCATATGTCCAAGAGACCCTAGTTTGGGTTAGGTGTCTGTTAAGGAGTCTCACTGGTTATCTTAAAATATGCACCTAAGGGCCAGTTCGGGTCGAGACTATCGAAGGAGCTCACTGGTTCATTTATAACGCGCGTCAGTAGGCTGAGTAGTTCCAGGAAGGCCATGAGGTTGCAGCACCTCATAATTTTCCAGCTGGCACAGCTTGAAGATCCGATTTCATGTAAAAGGGGCATTAATTGCGTGGCGAAATGAAACTTCCATAAGGACGCATTTGCGGCGGAAGAGCCATGGAGAAGACTCCCCCTAACTTAGATATATAATACCACAGAACGCCCTGAGAAATACGAAGACCGTTACCATTTGGAAGGAAAATTATTCCAATGGTTTTGTCTGTCTGTGTTTGTCAAACATGGAAATTAAGAAGCAGCAATCTAGAAAATTCAAAAAAGGTCTAACAGCTTAACTTTTTACAGAGAAATTATACGTGTGACTTAAATTAGCTAAAGTGGCGCCTCTAATGGTCAAAGTTAGAACTAGTTCAAAATTGTCAACATGATAGAAACATGGTGATCAACTAACACAGTTTCTAGTTTTCACAACAGGTCAGGTGGGTGGGGGGAATACAGTAGGTGGGGTTGACCATGGCCGACTAGATATCCTAGTTTTAGGTGACCATGGGTAGTCAGGGTTGGGTGGGTGGGTGAATGGGGTGGCGCAGGATGGAGTAGCATAGGTGAGTGAGCTGGTGGCCAGGATGAGTGGGCAGGTAGGTGAATGTGGAAAGGTGGATGATTGGGTGGGTGGGTGAGCAGGAGTGAGTGGGTGGGTGTGTGAGTAGGGGTGTGTGAGTAGGGGTGAGTGAGTGTGGAAAAGTGGGGGAGCAGGTTGGGTGGGGTGCGTGGGTGGGAAGGGTTGGTGGATGAGGTTGGCAGAGGGGGCTGATAAGTGTATGGGTGGTCAGGATGGGTTTGAAGGGTGGTTGGGTGGGCAGGATTGGGTGAGTGTGGTGGGGTGGCATTGTGGACAGAATGGGTGAATGGGCAAGATGGAAAAGGTATGTTGACTGTGGGAAAAACATGTCCATAGTAGGAATAGGTCCTTAGGGAAAATTTCCTGGAGGATTGTACCCAAGGATGAACACAAGTCCAATTACTAGGACCCTGGAGGTTTTCCGAGGGGTGATGCCCCCCCCCAACTGTCCCAGGCAATGCCAGTATGCAATATCATTATTTTTTATCCGGGAACGTCAGGGACATCTGCTAGTAAACGATATTGCAAGGAAGGCGTGGGCCAGCATTGGAGATACCTTTAAGATACTATAGTTGCAAAAAAAGTAGGTGTACTGTATACATTGTTTGCTGCTGGGATTTATCGTAAAAACCGTGAATGAAATGAAAAATCAGTAAAAGATGCCACCTTAGAGCATGAAGATGGAGTTCCTAAACAATTATGTGATAATGATTTTGGAATATATATATATATATATATATATATATATATATATATATATATATATATATATATATATATATATATATATATATATATATATATATATATATATATATATATATATATATATATATATATATATATATACTGTATATGTATACGGAGAGAGAGAGAGAGAGAGAGAGAGAGAGAGAGAGAGAGATGTGGCACAACTGCCAAGGTTGTATGTCACCGGACATCAGGTTAAAACACATCAAAGAATAATATCAGGCAAGATTCTAAAACACAGGCATAAATATAAACATTAAAACACATAAAAACCCACTAAAATCACAAAAACACCCACGAAACAAGCACTAAATAAAAAAAAAATACTAACCTTATGAAGAAGTCCTGATGCCTCCACAAAGTTGAGGGTTGCCCCTCCCGTACAACAGGCCACCTCCCCAAGCACCGACGAAAGACAGTACGGGTCATCACTCACCTGGTGCTCAGAGAGGTACTGACAGCATAAATCCCCAAGACTGTGACACTCCACCTGCTAGTGCCAAAGAGCCAGGAGGACCAAGTAATCCACACAGAATGGAGGGGGAATACCCTCCATTTACAAGCCATGAGAGAACCGGATGTGGCCAATTCGCAACCGGCATAAAGCCGTCTCCCACTGGCGAGACAAGCCTTAGTAAGTGAAGTAATCAAGCTCGCCACAAACAGCACACATCTTGTTAGGTCGCACAGCATCCAGTGGTCTTGCCAACAGTCCCTAAATTGTCCAGCAATAAAAGGGAAAAATCATATGCAGGCTGCCAATGCAGAGAAGAATGTGATCCCACAGAACCATGTGGGTGAGCCAATGCTGCCTTACCCAGCAGAACAGCCAGTTTAAACCTGGACACTCCCAGATGTGACATTCTGTAAGTCCGTTGTTAGTAAAAAGATCTCACTTCCCTCTCATGTATCCCTCTCTCTCTTTTTCGTGCATGCATTTATTCATGAGGTTTCTGTTCCTGTATAAAGTGATGGATCTGAGACTGATACTGGAGTAGGCTTTGGTGTCGTCTTCCCTTACAGCAATGGGTCGGTAGCCTTCCTGGTATTGCCTCAGTATTCACGGCGGACCTCACTGCAATTTTGTTTGCTCTCCAAATAATTTTTACTTTCCTTCAGTCACTTTTTGTGATTTGTAGTGGTTCCCGCAGTGCTTTATCTGCACTGAAGTTTTTTAATTAGTCTCATCCACTGGTTTTATCAATTTAATTTGGCTTGTCATTCTTGGTCCTTATGTGGGATTTTGTTGAGTTTCTGCCCGTGAGGGAGTAGAGAAAAACCCACCCTCGGGATCGGATGAGGAGAAACTGTCAGCCTAGAAGAGAGAAGGCTGACATCAGAGGAAGAGTGTCATAAACAAAAGATCGGGAATCGGGAGATCATGGCACAAGACACTTAGTTCGGGAAGCGATGAAGACGATACCAGCACCTCGTCATCAACGACTGGTAACGTAAATCTAAAGGGAGGGCATCAGCAACCATCAAAAAACTCGAAATCGAAGATGACCTGTATGCCCCAGCTACCAGACAAACACCAGCATGATGGAAAGAATCTAACGTCCAGAGATGGGCATCCTTAGCAGAGAAGTAGACCTCACACCAATATCCAGGTTTATGAAGAAGAAGGGATATATGGAAGAAGAGAAGGGTCCGATGGTCAATACCGCAAGAGGTATGAGCCAAAACACTCAGAAGACTCAAGGTTTTACTACAAACTGCCGTACCGTAATGAATACGAGGAGCCCAGGTCAGTCTTCTATCAAATACAAGACCCAGAAACCGAGTCTTTTCCACACAGGAGATTCTGTGACCATAGGTCAGGGTCTGGTTGAACCCAATGAAGACAATATAAATGCGTAGCCACTGCCTTTGTAGAAGAAAACAGAAACTCTATCAAGAGCCAGCTTCAATTTCTTCTCAGATATTAGAGATGTAGTAACGGAAATTGAAAGGTCATCCACATATACTGAACCACGTACACCTTCTGGGAGAACATTGATTACACTGTTGATAGCCACAGCAAGAAGAGTAATATTAAGGATATTCCCCTGCGGCACCCCATCTTGCTGTTCACGGGCATTAGGACCTCCCACCCCCACTTCCACTCATTTCCTTTGAAAAATGGTTAAATAAAAACTGAATAAAAATAGGCAAGTGCCCACAAAGACCAAACTCATGAAGAGAAAGTAAAATGCAATGACGCCAAGCAGTGTTAAGCCTTCTCCATTCAAAGAAGAACGTAACCGGGTGTTGGTTAGAGGAGAAAGCCTCGCAAACAGAATATTCTAACGACAGTAGGGCACAAGAAGTAGACTGCATATTACGAAAGCCACACTTGC
Source organism: Coenobita brevimanus (assembly GCF_032717465.1). NCBI lineage: Eukaryota > Metazoa > Arthropoda > Malacostraca > Decapoda > Coenobitidae > Coenobita > Coenobita brevimanus. The sequence continues at coordinate 36,605,862 of NC_137053.1, read as the reverse complement.
CAGGGAGGGGGATTCACCTCTCTCCAAAAACCACACAAGCCGATCATTGATCATCTATTCCAAGACCTTACACACGAAAGAAGTTTAAGAAATGGGCCGATAATTTGTCGCTGATAGATGATCCATACCTGGACTAAGGATGGAGATAAGCACAGAAACACCCCAACAAGCCGGAAACTCACCAGTACACCAGGTCTAATTAAACAATGACAGCAAAAACGAAAGGGTGTCATCAGACAGGTGACGTGCAAAGGCATAAGGAATATCATCACAGCCAGAAGAGGAATGATAGCACAGTAACAATGCTGTTTAAAGTTGAGAAACAGAAAAGGGAACATTATAAGACTCTCTCCCAGAACAGGCAAAACTGAGACCACGAGACTCCAAGCACCGACAGTGGCATGGCAAAGGCAGATCTGTATCCTTCTGTGATTCACTGGCAAAATGACCAACAAGCAACTCTGCAACAACAAAGGGATCAGCCACAGTCTCACCTGCCGCAGATAAAACAGGGCAAGAGGGAAAGGTAAATTTTCCTGAAATTTTCCTTACCCTGTTCCACACCTGAGTGAGGGAAGTCCTTGAGGTGATTGAGGAAACATAACCCATCCAGAACAAATGTCTGGCCTCCTACAAAACCTGGTACACACGAGCCTGCACCCTCCAATATGCCACCAGAATTAAAAATGAGGATCCCCACAGACGTGACGAAACTGAGAAAAGTCAATCCATTAGGCTCTCATTGCGGTACTGCACACAGGGTTTCACCAAGGAACTGGAGACTTAGGAAACTGATCGTTTGTTCTTGGAACAGATAACAGGGCTGCTGAGTGCATCACGCCAGTGAAATAAGACACCACCTCAGGAACACAGCCAAAATCATTTACAGAACAGCCAATGGAACTTAATTCTATGAAAACTGGTCAGTCTGCTCTATCAAGACGCCAGTGAGGAAAACGAGGTTGAGGTCCATGCTCATCAGCAGTTTAAAGTAATGGGAAATGGTCTCTGCCATACAGTTCTGGCAATGAACCCGAGTTAAAATATAAAACTTCATAAGCCGAACATAGGGACAAATCAATAGCAGTAAAAGTCCCAGTATTGCTATGGAAATACATCATCTCATTGGAATTCAAAACGCCTAACTCCTCATCCTCCACTAAGAAAGCCAGCATAGTGCCCCATGGGTTGACCTCATTGCCACCCCACAAATGGGTGATGACCATTCAAATCACCTAGTCAATGAAAGGGAGAAAGATAGCTATGAAGGTGTTCCATATCTGCCTTTTCGACAGTAGCACTAGAGGGAAGATAAAGGCTAGAATCTGTATATCGACGACTCAGAAAAAACTGGACAACCACAGTTTGCATGGGAGCGGAAAAGTCCAGGCGAGTGAATGGGACATTGGAGCCAACCCACCCCTGAATGTCATCACTTTTATGTTTCTGTTCAGAACCATGCTAAGTCTGTTCTTTGCTCTGAAAAAAAAAAAAAAAAAAAAAAAAAAAAAAAAAAAATGCTCTGAACTCTCCAACTCGAATTCTTCCCCTTCCTTCTGGCACCTTGCCATCCCTCCTGTTGTCCTCAAGAACTGTGTTTCTGTGCCTACACAGTACCTAGGTAAACTCTTTCACCTTGTCTATCAACTTGTAACTATCCTTGCTGAAAGTTTGTTCTCATTCAGCCTGTCCCAAAGAAGGGTGACCATTCCATTCCCATCCCTCTAACTATCGTCAAACTGCTTCAAAGTCCGGTGTTTCAAAAGTTTTCCAATCTCTTATTAAAAGAGAAAATAAGACAAATTAAAGCATCTCTTCTTTCACGACCTTCTTTCTGATTGTCAGTATGGGTTCTGCCAGGGACGCTCCACTGGCGATCTTCTTACCTACCTTTCTGACTCCTAGTCATCCTCCTTTTCTGGACTTTGGCGAAAGCATTGCTATTGCACTTGACATCTCGAAGGCCTTCAATCGAGTCTGGCATATATCTTTAATTTCCAAACTGCCCTTTTACGGTTTCTATCCTTCTATCTGTGCCTTCATCTACAGCTTTCTTTTTGGCCTTTCTATAGCTGCTGTTGTAATCGGCCACCATTCTTCTCCTAGATCTATCAACAGTGGTGTTCCTCAGGGCTCTGTCCTAACACCAACTCTCTTCCTTTTATTCATCAATGACCTAAGTTGTACATCTAACCCTATCCTCTCATATGCTGATGACTGCACCTTTCACCTTTCCACTCACTTCCTGCAGTGTCTATCTCAGCAGTTACTTCAACAAACAAGGGATGAGGCTATGGCACACCTAATGTCTAACTGGGCTTATATCTCTGACTGGGGTAAAATTAATCTTGTTTTTAACGCATCAAAAACTCAGTTCTTACATCTGTCGTGCTGGCAAAATCTTCCGCAATAGTAGCTACCCTCTAATTTTCAACAATATCCAACTCCATTTTGCATCATCTTTTAACATACTTGTGGTTTCATTCCCATGAGATTTATCTTGGAAGGATCATACTATTTCTCTTGTAAAATCTACTTCCAAGAGATTAGGCACACTAAGCTGACTCCATGCCATCTTTACCCCTACACAGTTGTTGACTTTATAAAGGGTTTTATTTGCCTTTGTGTAGAGTACATCCGTCACGTGTGTGGAGGCTCCCCACATACAGCCCTTCTTAACAAGATGGAGTCAAAGGCTCTTCATCTCATTCACTTTCCTTCTCTTACTGGTTCCCTTTAACGTCTGTCTCTTTGCGCACTGTTGGCTCTTTATCTTTTTTCTATTGCTCCTTCAATGGTCATTGCTTGTCTGAACTGTCTGTTTGCATCTCTACACCACTATGATGGGCGTGTAGCACCCATCTAGCAACAATTCTCATCCCTTTTCTGTCCAGCTATGTAATGCAAGAGTTAACCATTGCTCCCAGTCATTCAAGTGTGCTACAGGTCAACCTGGAACTGTCTTCCTGTGTCTGTATTTCCTACTGTCTATGATGTCCAGTCTTTCAAATGCAGTGTGTTCAGGCATCTCGAAAATAAAGGAGCTTGAATTTGGCTCTCTCTTATCTTGTTTTTGTTTCTTCTTGGAGGGAGCATTTAGAGTGCTCCTGGCCACTGGTTCCTTCTTCCTGTCATAAAGAAAAAAAGAAATCACTACAATGGAAGCTAGCAGCGCTGCCATGACGACCTTGGCCTGGAATAGGATCAGAATATAAGGCATGGTAACCAAATGGTCCTTAAGGAACAGGAGGAGGTGGTGGCTCAATCGGCAGAGAAGTAGCCTGCAGTCCTACCGGACCCAGGTTCAAAGCCCCACTGGGGCAGGGAACTGTTTAAGGATTTGAATTTCATAAAACCAGACTTTACAGATCTACCAGAAGACCCGCCGACATGACGTAAAAATACCCCCGATAATACCAATACGCCAGTCCTGTATTAGACAGCCCTAGCATGTATTCAATATGGACGGTGGGTGTTTTGCCGAAGTGGTGACATGGAGAGGTGTATGGTATGTAGGAGAACTACTGGGCCTTGGGAGCAGGCTGTGAAGCCTATGGCCAGAGTTGGACACATAAAAGAAAAAAAATTACTAATTATGGTCTCCTGGATGCACATGCATACTCGTACTATCTGCATATTGTGGAACAAGATGACGCAATTTACCCCAGCTGCCACGTGATCCTTGACAATTCCACTGAATGACAGAACCCTCAGTGAAGGGAGGATCAGGATACGATGTGGGACTGCACAACCCCTGACATGCAAGCAGGTGTAGACTCATGCTTAGGAAGGCCCTTAAAAAGAGACCACCCAGCACCAGGAATCTGCACATTGTGCTGAACATCGAAAAGTTTTACAACTCTCCTCTTCTAAGCTAGAAGAGGAGGCTGCTTGGAAGGCAGGTTGCAGGCTGCCCTAAGTGGAGTAGGGAGGCCAGTACCACCAGTGGAGTAGGGCTGCCAGTACCACCTCCTGAAGCCTCAGAAGTAGAAGTAGACTTAATAGGACCAGGTCCCTGTGAGGATGATATCCTATGCGTCAGAGCTGGAGCTCCAACGATCCATGCAACATCATCTCCAAGAGGGGGCCGCACCACCGGCGAAATACCAACTCTAGCATGCACCTGGCTAGACACCAGAGAATCCAGGGCAGGAGGAGCAGCAGAGAGGTGCACACAAGGTTCCAGAATGAAAACTTCAGGTGGACGGTCTTCAGCCTCAGAGGACTCTGAAGAATGACGGTGATGCTTGCCACATATGAATGGAACTCTGGGGATACTAGACAAGGTAGGGCAAGGAGACATTAACGTGGACATCTGCCACCACCACAGGAGTGGGCAAACCCTCAGCCACTGAACTGGGAGCAGAAACAGTCGGAGAAGAAGGCGGGCGAGCATCAGTTTCACAAACAATATTAATCTCGGGAACAGCATCCTGCAAATCGCCAGACAGAGAAGTGGGCATTGGAATAGATCGAGGATGATTCTGACACAAGAGCACAAAATAGCACCAGAAAGGACCAAAGCATAAGTAATCTTGGACTGAAGGAAGCAAGTCTGAGCCCTCCTCCTTGCTTTATGAAATGAAGCCTTTTCACGCATACAAATGGACAAAATCCCCCTCTCTAGGCAACAGTGAGGACAATGTCAGGAAGATACAGCATGGGGACCCCCACAGTGATAACACTTAAGGGATCCTGGACAGTCACTGGCATGGTCTGAACTGCCACAGGAAACATAGCCAGCCTGTGCACGGCAGCAAAAGTGGCTAATAGGCGATGGAAACACTGTTTTAGGGTCAGCACGTAAGGCTTCAGGGGAAATGATATCCAGGCGAGTTTCATAGAAGCAGACAACATTAACTTGCCACATTTCGTGAACAAACTTGGAGTTAGGGTCAGAATATCATCTACTTTGTTTTGCACAACAGTCAGCACACCAGATGATCGCAATTTCCAAAAACCATGCCTCTGTATTGGAGGAGGTGATCACGGGAAAAACTGACACCCATACGCCGGTTACAGTTAGCATGAGGAACGCAAGATATGTCATTACCAGAAACAGAGGTCAGAGCCTGCAGGCAGGAGCTCTTGTCTTTAAAGGACATCACAGCAAGGATGCTCCCATCCCTCTGGGAAGAGATTTTGGGTTCACGGCCACAAGCAAAGACAACAGCACGGTGAAAAAAAAAAAAAAAAAACATCAAAATCCAACATTGACCCGCCCACAGTGGATTTCAGCACTAGCACTAGATAATTCACATTCGAATCATGCGCTGTTTTGAATAAGCCGGACCCCAAATCCGCACCAACCAGATGTGAACACCTCCCAGTTCCAGCTGGATGCTCGAGCAAAGGAGGACAGTCCCCAAGGGCCTGTAAAGGTTCTAAAGCGGCAATAAGAGATGGTGAATCCAAAATGCTAGGGACAGAAATATAATTCACCGAAATTATACAGCAAAAAATACTTCATTCCCTCATCCCTGCACCCACTACGAAGCCCAGCAAGGGGAGGTCATATGCTAAAGATAACACCACTGGCAACCCCAGAGGTAGTGAGGAAGTGCATGCAGGTAAGCAGTAGATGACCCGGATAATGGTGACTCCAGGACATAAGCCACTAGGCCCCCTAGTGCCCACTTGACCTAGCCAACAAGTGACCAGCCACGTGAGCTGGTTAGTCCAACCAGACTGCCCATCTACCCAGAACAGGGGACCAAAGAGGTGTGCCTCGCATCGGAGTGACGTCAGCTTGCACGAAACGCAAGTTCAGTTGACGCCTGACCGTGGTGGCGAGTGGATGTATGCTACACTCTCCAGATCATTACACATTTTCAGTCCGAAGTGAGGGAAGGGACTGAAATGTATGAGGGAAGGTATGGGGTTTGAGGGAAGGCATAGGGGTGTGAGGGAACCTACTGCTATGTTATACGATTAAACGAGTCCGCACTTCTTCCCTTTCTTTGTTTTCCCTTATTATAAATGTTTAATTTGAGTCTGTCCCTTTATACATTTTCTTTTACTTAAGTCAACTGACGTCACACACAAGCCACGCCTCCCTGTGCCCTGAGGAAAAGTGAACAGACTTGGTATTAGTAGACTTAGATCGCACCGTTGTGTTCATTAATTTCTCTTATCTGCAGCAAAAACGAAATAAGTCTGCATTGCTGTCATTTACCTGTGACCTTGCAACTTATGTAAAAATGATAAGGTACCAACATTAATAATAATCAAACAAACAAGAAAACCAGTCGTTTGTCTATAGGGTGGTTATAAGTACAACAACACTATTATTTCATGACAATCATTGTTGGCAAGGGGTTTAGGGGTACTTTCAATAGCCATTAAAATTATTATATTAGTTCATGGGAAAAAAAGTATAAATCTCTCTCTCTCTCTCTCTCTCTCTCTCTCTCTCTCTCTGAGTGGGTCACCTTGACTTGGTGGTGGGGCTTGAAATATGGCTGACAGTGCCACTTAATCTGGAAGCCTGCATGCCTTTAAAGGGTTCGGCATCAGTCGGCCTCTTGGACCAAGCATCACCCTCACATCAATAGCAGAGGAGGCCTGCTGGTGATATTGCTCATCCATGTCGATCATCCATCTTGGGTGGGGTTTTTGCTTCCCCACGTGTTTCGTGAATGACATCCCGTGATGCTGGGAAGCATGAGAGCTGACGGTTGAGCAATGCTGCATGATGTGCCCTGCAGCATATATATATATATATATATATATATATATATATATATACAAGAGGATGAGAAAAAGGCAGAGTATAAGAGAGAAGTGGAGGAACGATTGGGCAAATATGAATTGGAGCAGATGGGGGACGTGGAAGGTGTGTGCAGGATATTTACAGAAGAAATATGTGCAGCATGTGATGTGGTGTGTGGGATGAAGAGAAGACAGAGGGGTGTGCAAGGAACAGCATGGTGGACTGAAGAAGTAAGACAGGCTGTGGCACAAAAGAAGAAAGCATACAATGAATGGATGAGAAATAGGGGCGTGGAAGAAGTTGAGAGACAGAAGAGAGAGTTATATGTAGAAAGAAAGAGAGAGGGGAAAAGATTAGTAAAAGAGAGTAAGAAGAGAGCGGATGAGGAATTTGGAAGAAACTTGAGTGTAAAGTGGAGGGACTGTAAGAAAATGTTCTGGAAAGAGGAGAAAAGAGTAAGACAGGGTGGATGTGAAGTTAGCAGGGGAGTGAAAGATAAAAATGGTAGATTACTAGTGGAGAAGGGAGAAAAAGTGAGCAGATGGAGAGAACACTTTAAGGAATTGTTGAACATAGAGGATGGAAGTAATGCGAGTTTAAGTGGCTGGGGAATGGCTTGTAGAAGGAGGGAGGTGAGAAGACAGGAAGAAATCAGTAGGATAGAAGTTGTGGAAGCAATGAAGAAAGTGAAATTGGGGAAAGCCCCAGGAATTGATGGAGTGTGTGGTGAAATGCTGAAGTATGGGGGAAAGATAGTAGTAGAATGGATGTGGAAAATGTGCAGATTGGCCTGGGAGGAAGGTAGAGTCCCGGAGGATTGGAAGTCAGGTATAATTATTCCCTTGTACAAAGGAAAAGGGGAAAAGGAAGTGTGTGGTAATCATAGAGGCATCTGTCTTAGCATAATAGGAAAAATGTATGGTAGGATACTTGTTGGCAGAGTTAGAGAAAGAACAGAGGAATTAGTTGGAGAAGAACAGGGAGGCTTCAGGAAGGGAAGAGGTTGTGTATATCAGATATTCATTCTTAGATCTTTAGTGGAAACGTTTCTAGAGAAGGGAAAGAAGTTGTGTGCAGCTTTCATGGATTTGGAGAAAGCATATGACAGGGTGGATAGACAAGGATTGTGGAAAGTGTTAAGAATATATGGAGTAGATGGGAGGTTGTTGAATGCTGTGAAGAGTATGTATGATGGTGCTAAGGCTGCAGTGCGTGTGGATGGTGAACTGAGTGCATTTTTCTCTTTGAAGGTTGGGTTGAAACAGGGATGTCATGTCTCCATTGTCGTTCAATCTGTACATGGATGGGGTAATAAAAGAGGTACAAGGTAGGGTAGTGGTTGTTGGAGTGGCCCTGGTGAGAGAGGGTAGTGTTTGGAAACTCCCTGTACTGTTGTTTGCAGATGATACTGTGTTGTTGAGTGAAGACGAAGGAGAGCTGCAAGGCTTGGTGGATGAGTTTGGGAGAGTGTGTAAGAAACGGAATCTAAAGGTGAATGTAGGGAAGAGTAAAGTGATGGGGTTTGAGAGAGGTGAAGTCAGTGAATGTACAGTGAGGTTGGTTGGTGAGGAATTGGAAAATGTGAGTACGTTTAAGTACTTGGGTAGTGTGATGAGTAAGGATGGAGGTTTGGAGGGTGAAGTGCTTGAAAGGGAACAGCAGGGAAGAAAGGTTGCTGGTTCCTTGAAAGCAGTGATAAGAAGCAGGGAAGTGAGCATGGAAGTGAAAAAGTTACTACATGACAGTATTGTGATACCAACTCTAACATATGGAAGTGAAGCTTGGACGTTGCTGGAAGGACACAAGTCAAGAGTGAGAGCAGTGGAAATGAGTTATTTAAGAGGAGCCTGTGGAGTCACATGGAGAGACAGGCTGACAAATGAGGATATAAAAGAGCATTGTGGTGTGGATGTGGATGTGATAGGAAGCGTTAGGAGGAATGCACTGAGGTGGCTTGGCCATGTGGAGAGGATGGAGGGTGAATGACTGACGAAGAGAGTGTATGTGAGTGAGGTGGAGGGGGGAAGAGGGAGGGGGAGGCCGAGGATGAGATGGAGGGATGTGGTGGGGAGGTATATGAGAGAGAGGGGTGTGAGTTGGAATCGGGGCAGTGAAATAGCGGGGGACAGGGTGACGTGGAGGTGATTTGTTTGTGGCCACCCCGAACGGGATTGAGGCGTCTCGCAATAGATAGATAGATAGATAGATATATATATATACAGTTACTCCCCGTATTTCGACACATTTTACTTCGATGCCTCGTTTTTCGCACGAGAGAAAAGTTTCCGAGTTGTCTCACACTTCGCTGATTTCCCTACATTTTGCTGCTCCCAGCAGGCAGCCGACGGTGCATAACGATGCTCAATTGTTGGTGGCCATCTTGCGACCACCGTGCCCTCTACTGATACAGTGGCGGTACTACAGACCCACACACCATTTGTTTTTTTGTGTGCTGTGCTCGTCTCGTGGCTCGTGGCTTCCCGAGCCACACCTGGACGTTTGAGATGCGGCAAGCCAGTGAAGTACAGAGCGCGGAGCGACGAGATGAGAGGGATGATGCTGTGCCTTTGCAGCAGCCTAAGGAAAAGCGGGCATACAGGGTTGGCCAGAAACATCGCCGGTACCTAACTACCAACAAGGCAAGGATTTCACAGCTCATTCAGGAGGGGCTGACAGTCCCTGAAATACGTCGCCTGACAGGGGCTCCTGAAAACACTATAAGGACCCTCAGGAAGAACAGGGAAACTCTCAAAAACCAAGTGAGTGCAAGTTAAATAATAAAGTAAATGTGTCCGTGCTGTTTTTGCTCAGCTTTTATTTTTGCCACTAGTTTTTACTGTATCAGTGTTCACCTAAAGGGGTAAGTTTTTAGAGGTAACCAACTTGACCAGCCAAGTCTTAGAACAGTTCAGGGACGGAATATACAATCAATAAATCAATCATTTCTTGTGGGACCCCACAGGATGCAGAGGGCCTCGATGAACTCTCTCCATCAATATTTGGCTCTTGCCATTTCCTTCAGGTCCCACGAACACTCCTCTCCTGCTTCTCTTTTCATTGTCCTCAATGTTGGTTACTGTAGTTATAAAGTTACCGTACATTATACCCTTAAGGGTGTACTGTTTAAGCGTTGCCTTAGAAAAACATTAAACATTATATTTTTTCTTCTGTGTACAGCTGATTTTAGGGTGCTGTTATGTATGTGTGTTTGGTTACTGTACTTATAAAGTTACTGTACATTATACCCTTAAGGGTGTACTGTTTAAGTGTTGCCTTTGAAAGACATTAAACATCAAAATATTTCTTCTGTGTACAGTTGATTTTAGGGTGCTGTTATGCATGTGTGTTTGGTTACTGTACATATAAAGGCACTGTATATTATACCCCTAAGGGTGTACTGTTTAAGTGTTCGCTTAGAATAACATTAAACATCAAATTATTTCTTCTGTGTACAGTTGATTTTTGGGTGCTGTTATGCATGTGTGTTTGGGTACTGTACTTATAAAGTCACTGTACATTATACCCTTAAGGGTGTACTGTTTAAGTGTTGCCTTAGAAAAACATTAAACATCAAATTATTTCTTCTGTGTTCAGTTGATTTTTGGGTTCTGTTATGCATGTGTGTTTATGCCAATAATTGTCCAAAGGTTGTGATCCAGACCAAGTTCTTCCCGTCCAACAAGACACTGATTGTGGGGTCGTCTGTGGTAAGACGTGTCATGGCTATAACAGAAGGATACCTTGTCCGCTGGCTCGACAGCCAGAGCCGGGCGGGTGTGAGCATCTCTACCAGGGCCATCAAGGACGAGGCACTAAGGATTTATGCTGCAGTTTGCAGGGAGAAGAATATAAACCCACCACTCATTTTCAGAGCTTCGTCAGGGCGGCTCTTCAGGTTTAAGAATAGGTGCGAGGTGAGGAGCGTGGCTTACCACGGTGAGGCGGCCTCTGCTGACGTTGATGTGGTTGCTAGGTTTCCAGAGGAGGCACGCAAGATTGTTGAGGAGGGCAGGTATTCATGGCACCAGGTCTATAATTGTGATGAAACCAGCATCTTGTGGAAGCGGTCGGCGAAATACATGTACCTGATGAGGGGACAGAGGCAGGTAATCGGCATGAACATGAATAAAGAAAGGTTGAGCGTCTTACTCACCTGCAGTGCTTCTGGCTCACACAAGATAAAGCCTCTAATCATCCACAAATTCCATAAACCTTGGCCTGACAGACACTGCAACATGAAAAAACTCAACGTTTACTGGGAGGTCACACTGCGAGGCTACATGGTGGAGAGTGTGTTGCACAAGTGGTTCGACCAGTATTTCGTTCCCGACGCACGGAAGCACTGCAGGAAAATGAATCTGGCATTTAAGGTTGTCCTTTTTATGGATAATGCAAGAGCATATGCCATATATATTGTCGACCATCATCCTGACATCCATGTAGTATTCTTACCACCCAGCACAACTTCACAACTCCAACCCTTAGACCAAGATATCATCGCCAACATTAAGAACATGTTCTGTTCTAAGGTGCATGACAGACTCAGGAAAGAGACAAGTGATCACACAATTCTGCGCCAGATTCAGGAACAAGTGGAAGATTCTGACGGCGGTGAAGACCCACACTGCACACCCGCAGCCTCGCCAGAATCTCAGGACCTTCCCAGCAATCCACAGGCTACACCAGCAGCTATGTCTCCCAGGCCAGAACAGTCACCAAGTAGTCCAGAGGACTCCACACCGGGACTGTCCTCAAGGCCAGACCAGTCTCCTAGCACACCCACACCCCCACCACCACCTGCTGATTCTCGACCTACCAAGACAGTAAGTCAGTTTTGGAAGGATTTCAACATAAAAAATGCAGTGGATATCATGGTCGAATGCTGGAACAAAGTTACCCCGGCCACTATAGCAAACAGGTGGAAGAAACTTTTCCCTCACCTGATTATGGAAGGTGAGTGACAGAGGGCAGACGACACTCTGGTGGCTGCTGTGGAAGGTATCAGAAACACAAGCCAAGACGGATCAGAGGTGGATGAAACGGCTGTGAGACAACACTTGCCACACTACGACCAAGACTCAGGTGTGTTAGACATAACAGAGAAAGAGATGAACTCTAGTGAAGAGGAGAACGAAAGGACAGAGCACGCTGCAGAGGGCAAGATGAGCATGCAGAAACTGTCCCGGACCCTGTCCACCATAACCGATATGGCAATCACCTTCGATGCATACACCAGGACTATGCCTGAGACTAGCAACATCCTATCGACCTTGACTGATCTGAAGTCTCAAGTGATGGCCGTCTACAACAGAAACATACAGGAGCAGAGACAAGCCCAGATCACATGATATTTTCAGGAGAGAGAATGTGGCTGCGGTTTTGCAAGACTTGGACGTGCCAGCAGGGGTGGATGAAGGAGGAGAAGTGGACAGAGAGGAAGTGGAGGTTCTGGAGCCTGAATGTGACATCGAGGGCTTCGGCCTAGGTGTTGAGGCTTCCCCAGAGAGGCCTATGTCACCTAGTAACTAGCCCATCTACCCTCAACACTCCTTCACTTGCCAATCAAACCAGTCTTCACTTTATTTCTGGTAAGGATTTTTGGTGTTGCAGCTCTTTATAACTGCTTTAATGTCTTTTCAGGTCATGTTTATTATGTTATGCTGTTTTAGCACTAGTAAACACTCTTCATTTCATTTTGGGTATGGCCTGTTTGGTGTTATAGTACTTTATGATAGGGTAGGTACACACAGCAAAAAAACTATCATTACAGGGGGGTCCGATGTGTTTCATACTGAACAACCTGGCTGTCTCGCTAGGGTTGGTAAGCCTGACGGTGGGTGAGTTGCCAAGTAGGACGAGGTAGAAATATGCATGGGAGAAGCAATGGATATAGCTTATAATAAATATGCAACAAACATACGCAGGGATACCAATGGAGGAGGCTGTTATCAAAAACCTTCATTCTTGTGTCATTTTATATCGCGCAGAAGGTGTAACGATAGTTTTTTTGTTGTGTGTACATGTCCCACCCGAATGCTCCTCTATTTTTCCCATTGATTCTTAACTTCACACTTCGACGTTTCACATTTCGCGTGGTTCTGGCGGAACATCCAGGCAACAAAAAAAGAGGAGTTACTGTATATATACATACATATATATATATATATATACATATATATATATATATATATATATATATATATATATATATATATATATACCGGTTTATAGTTACTTGTTTGTATATCCATATACAGTAGGTTCGCACAGTGCACGTCATCGCAGTGCACGATTTGCATTGTGCGCGAGTGACCAAAAATTATAACCAAAAACCCTTCAATGCGCGAGTTTACCCCACAGAATGCGAGGCAGAGGCAAGGAGTGGCTCAAAAATATCATTTTCTACTAGTGCACGACCACCCCTCATACAGCGCGTCACGTGTCGTCATGTTGATGCGCAGAAATTCCCGGGCATTCTACTGCGCAGCTTGGGGTACAAGGGAGCGGGCACGCCATAACAGTCCTGGCTCGTGCACTGTGCGGATCCGCTCTCTACAGCTAACCCATCGTGTACAACGTGTGGTGTTTTTTGTGCTGCCTGTACTTTGTCACACCATGGCTCCAACCCCAAGAGTTAAGAAACTTCTGACGCACGCCACCAAGTTAAAGATCATTAAAATGAAGGAGGAGGGTCAAGGAAACACTGCTATCGGGAGAACCCTGGGACTGGCTGAATCTACAGTGAGAACTGTGTGGAAGAACGGTGAAGCCATAAAGGCTGTAGTGAAGACGTATGGTGCCTCTGATCTAGACGGCTGTTCGCGGGTGGGAAATCGTGCTATGATACTAATGGAGTGCTATCTTGCCACCTTCATAATGAGGAAAGAAAAGGAAGGTGTTCCATTGAATGGAAGATTATTCGGAACCAAGCCCAGCTCTTTTACAAGGCAGCATCTCGCAGGTTAAAAGTGGAAAAACCTTTCAGGGCATCGGTTGGATGGCTGGACCGTTTTCTCAAGGGCAAGGAACCCCGTTACGTGAAAGTGTCTGGTGAACGTGCCTCTGCCAATGAACTGGCCGTGAGAGACTATCTTGTGATATTTCGAGCGATTATTGAAGAGGGACAGTACACCAAGGACCAGAGCTACAACATTGATGAAACGTCATCATATTACAAGGCCATGGCCAAATCAACTTACATCGCTAAAAGACAGAAACAAGCCCCTGGTCGCAAGCTCCAGAAGTGCAAGATGACGGTAATGTTCACTGTAAACCTGTCTGGGAGCCACAAGATGAGGCCAGTTCTTGTACACACAGCTTCACACCCAAGGTGCTACAAAAACCTCACGAACATGGATGTAACCGGCATGTATTGGTACAAGTCCGCAAATGGTTGGATGACCGGGAACATTATGGCAAACTGGTTAACAAGGCAGTGTGTCCCTGATGCCAGTGCCAAGTGTCAGGAACTGGGCATTCCATTTAAGATGCTCCTTGTGCTTGATAACGCACCAAGTCACCCTCCATACCTTGAAGATCTTCATAAGGATTGTTGTGTTGTGTTTCTGCCGCCCCGCACGACTTCACTAGTGCAGCCACTGGATCAAGAACTAATCGCCACAGTGAAGCATTTCTACCATAAGCAAGTGTACGACTACCTATGCAGGAAGACCGACACACAAGAGGAGCTTCATGCCCTACAAGAAGATCACAACGAAGACCTTGATGAGGCATCTGCTCCTGTTCCATCTCCACCAGCACCTGTATCCCGACCTGCTACAGATGCCATGACTGTTGAGGCATTTTGGCGTAACTTTACGGTGAAGGACGCAGTTGAATTTCTCCTACAAGCCTGGCACCAGATTACACCTGCAACGGTGAACCATGCGTGGCGAATGCTCGTGCCTCACTTATGCATCACCCAGGAGACGGCCATTCAACCACTGGCCGAGGCTGAGGCAGCAACACTGACAGCAGCACAAGCTGTACCAGGTTTCGAGGACGTTACATTGGCGGACATACAAGAAGTGCACACTGTTACTGAGGAACAGCCTCCCGAGGAAGTGTTGCAACAGATGGATGAGGCTGACACAGAGCCCGACGCCAGACAGAGTCAAGTTGAGCAGCCTAGCGTGATGGAAAGCAGGACTGAGCTGTGTATGTCAAACATTAGCAAGATACTTGCTGCCGTGGATAAGCTCAAGGAAGAGGTAAAGGAACAGGGAGTGAGCAACCTAAGAACGGAGGAACTTCTGGTTGGTATCGACAAACTCTTCCGTTTCTACACAGACAGGCACAGGGAAGAAATAAACAGAAGACAGACGCTCATAACAAGCTACACACCGCTCGCTGGTGCAGTGGTAACGTTCTCGCTTGCCATCTGGTAGACGGGAGTTCGCGCCTCGCTCAGGTTGCGAAAAGTTTCACTGACGAAGTGGGTGGTTACTGTCCTCCTTGAGCAAGGGGACGGGTGTGTGCGTGTGTGAAGGTCACAGCCTTGCCCTTAGATCGGACTATATGAGCTCTCAGCTCCCTTCCGGGAGGGTAAAAGCTGACGATCACGACCATCAAGTGATCCTGACCGACCCGGTGAATTACACAGTGGGCTCAAGTTGGTGAAATTGCGGAACCAGCGACATCGTCTGCTCCTGTTCCTGTTGAGGATGAAGAGGATGCAATGTCAGAAGTGCCAGCATTGGACTTTGAAGGGTTTATGGCCGAAGTGAGTGACTTTGATGCTCCTGGGGAAGGTGATCAAGAGGAGTCTGCGGGGGGAAGTGTTGGTGCGGTGGGAGGTGCGGTGGGGAGTGCGGTGCTGTAAGTGTTGCCGTGCCTCGGAACCCCTGTTATTTAAGGTCATCAGGCCTGTTGTCTACTGTTGTTAATGACTACCCATATTTTTGTTATTGTAGCTATAGCTTTAGTACAATGTCTGAAACATATGACCTTTATTATGTCTCTAAGGGCCAAAAAATGTCCAGGTATGAGGGGTTACCGCCCATATGTAATTATTCCCATAAGATTATGTATTCCTAGTACGCGAATTCCCAGTGCGCAAGCTCGTGTACCGCCCAATCTCTCACGCACTATGCGAGCCTACTGTATATGTAACATGTGATTCATGGATATGCTGATATCCACAAGGAAAGGGAAACACGAAATATCCCGGGCACTTTTGTGTATTCACTTCTGAAGAGGTGTGAACACACGAAAGCGCACGGCATATTTCGTGTTTCCTTTTCCTTGCTGATACCAGCATATATATATAGAGTATATATATATATATATATATATATATATATATATATATATATATATATATATATATATATCTATCTATATATATATATATCTGTATCTATATCTATCTATCTATCTATATATATATATCTATATATCTATATCAATATCTAACTATCTATCTATATTTCTATATATATATATATCTAATCTATCTATCTAGCTATCTATCTATATATATATATGTCTAATCTATCTATCTATCTATCTATATAGATAGATAGATAGATAGATAGATAGATAGATGTATCTATCTAACTATCTATCTATCTATATATATATATATATATATATATATATCTAGATAGATAGATAGATAGATAGATATATATATATATATATACAGTATGTATATATATATATATATATATATATATATATATATATATATATATATATGTACGAGGTAACATCGAAAAGTATCCAAATTTTAGCTGTTCAAAAAAAAAAATAAATAACTTACTGAGTTCAGGATGTACTGTAATACCCATCTAGTATGCTCTTTAGGACTCAGTTAACCTAGCAATCCACTTATCGCTGGAAACATTTCGTGAAGTCAGTTATATTGAATAACCAAGAAGACCTTTGTGGCATTTGTCTTTATCTCATGTGTCCTCAAATCTCGAACCCTTCTGCGGCATCTTCAATTTAGGAAATAGCCAAAAGTCGCATGGAGGGATGTCAGGGAAGTAAAAAACCTGCCCGACCTGTGCGATCTTGTGTTTGGCCACAAAATCCTTAATGCCGAGAAATCAGTGGGCTGGAGCATTTCCATGATGTAGCTGAAAGTCTTCCGCCTCCCATAAATCTTGTCTCTTGAGAAGCACTGCATTTTATAGGCGGCAGACAGGCTGCCAGGTAACACTATTGACTGTCTGGCTTTCTAGAACGTGCTCATAATTAACAACGCCCTTGTAGTCGGAAAAAAAATATATATATCGGCATGAGCTTCACCTTGTACCAGTCCTTTTATTTGCGTAATACCCATAGCTTCATCCTGCATCTTCCTAATGGATTCAAGTTGCGTGTCAACAAGTTTTAGATAGAATCTGATGCAATAACGTTGCTCGATTCGTTCGGTCATTGTCGCACAAAACGAAAATGAGAGGAGCAAGAAGAATACGTCCTTAATCATAAGCTGTTTGGCGGCTGCTGGGCTGGGCAGCAGCGCCGACAATATTCGGGCATGTACACAATGATTCAAGGTCGCATTCGACTGAGTCACATCCCCTTACTCCTACTAGTTTAAGAGAAGAATATGATCGGATACTTTTCGATCAGACATATATTTGCAGTTCAAAACCTGCAGGCCAACCGAAGAACAACATCGATAACTGTTGTACATGCTGTCGGCTTAATGTTGCTTTGCCTCTCAGATTAAGTTAGTGTAAAATGTCATATCCATTTCTTCTTTCCTAAGAAAATATTCCATGGTAGATTTTCTATGCTGCCTGGTGGTCCATTTCACTGTTTCATGCCGGCTTCGGCTGAAGAGCTTCATGAGCGGGAAGAGCCTTCCTGCTTTTCTATCTTTAACTCATAAAACAGTTTGTTAGTAATGTAACTTCCCCTTTAACAAACACCCTCGTGAGGACCAACAGATCTGTTGGTGGTTGCTTTCCTTTGTATTCCTCTGAACTTTCTGCACATATGTCTTTACGCCCGGCACATAACACCCATCTAAGTACATTACACCTTCTCCCCTTTACTGCCCACCTCTTTAATGCAAAAGTTATCTTATATTCTCAGCCTATCTATCTGTCTATCTATTGCCAGACGCCTTAATCCCGTAAGGGGTGGCCACAAACAAATCGCCTCCACGTCGCCCTGTCTCTCGCCATTTCACTGCCCTGCTCCAAACTCACACCCCCCTCTCTCATATACCTCTCCACTCCATCCCTCCATCTCATCCTCGGCCTGCCCCTCCCTCTCCCCCCTCCATCTCATTCACATACACACTCCTCGTCAGTCTCTCACCCTCCATCCTCTCCACATGGCCAAACCACCTCAGTGTGTTCCTCCTAACGCTTCCTATCACATCCACATCCACACCACAACGCTCCTTTATATCCTCATTTGTCAGCCTGTCTCTCCACGTGACTCCACAGGCTCCTCTTAAATAACTCATTTCCACTGCTCTCACTCTTGACTTCTGTCCTTCCAACAACGTCCAAACTTCACTTCCATATGTTAGAGTTGGTATCACAATACTGTCATGTAGTAACTTTTTCACTTCCATGCTCACTTCCCTGCTTCTTATCACTGCATTCATGGAACCAGCAACCTTTCTTCTTTGCTGTACCCTTTCAAGCACTTCACCCTCCAAACTTCCATCCTTACTCAACACACTCCCCAAGTACATAATCGTATGCACATTTTCCATTTTCTCACCATCCAACCTCACTGTACATTCACTGGCTTCACCTTTCTCAAAGACCATCACTTTATTCTTCCCTACATTCACCTTTAGATTCCGTTTCTTACACACTCTCCCAAATTCATCCACCTAGCCTTGCAGCCCCCCTTCGTCCTCACTTAAAAATACAGTATCATCTGCAAACAAAAGTTCAGCGAGTTTCCAGACACTACTCTCTCTCACTAGAGCCACTCCAACATCCACTGCCCTACCTTGTATCTTTTTTATTACCCCATCCATGTACAGATTGAACAACCATGGAGACATGACACATCCCTGTTTCAACCCAACCTTCAAAGAGAAAAATTCACTCAGTTCACCATCCACACGCACTGCAGCCTTAGCACCGTCATACATACTCTTCACAGCATTCAACAACCTCCCATCTACTCCATATATTCTTAATAGTTTCCACAATCCTTGTCTATCCACTCTGTCATATGCTTTCTCCAAATCCATGAAGCCCGCATACAACTTCTTTCCCTTCTCTAGAAACTTTTCCACTAAAGATCTAAGAATGAATAACTGATCTACACAACTTCTTCCCTTCCTAAAACCTCCATGTTCTTCTCCAACTAATTCCACTGTTGTTTCCCTAATTCTGTCAATAAGTATCCTACCTTACACTTCTCCTATTACACTAAGAAGACAAATGCCCCTATGGTTACAACACACTTCTTTTTCCCCTTTTCCTTTGTACAAGGGAATAATTATACCTGACTTCCAATCCTCTGGGACTCTACCTTCCTCCCAGGCCAATCTGTACATCTTCCACATCCATTCTACTACTATCTCTCCCCCATGCTTCAGCATTTCACCACACACTCTATCAATTCCTGGGGCTTTCCCCAGTTCGACTTTCTTCATTGCTTCCACAACTTCTATCCTACTGATTTCTTCCTGTCTTCTCACCTCCCTCCTTCTCCCAGCCATTCCTCATCCACTTATAATCGCATTACTTCCATTCTTTATGTTCAACAATTCCTTAAAGTGTTCTCTCCATCTGCTCACTTTTTCTCCCTTCTCCACTAGTAATCTACCATTTTTATCTTTCACTCCCCTACTAACTTCACTGCCACCCTGTCTTACTCCCTTTACCTCTTTCCAGAACATTTTCTTACAGTCCCTCCACTTTACACTCAAATTCCTTCCGAATTCCTCATCCACTCTCTTCTTACTCTCTCTTACTAATCTTTTCACCTCTCTCTTCCTTTCCACGTATAACTCTCTCTTCTGCCTCTCAGATTCTTCCACGCCCCTGTTGCTCATCCATTCATTGTATGCTTTCTTCTTTTGTGCCACAGCCTGTCTCACCTCTTCATTCCACCATGCTGTTCCTTGCACCCCTTTCCGTCTTCTCTTCACCCCACACACCACATCACATGCTGCACATACTTATTCTGTGATTATCTTGCACACACCTTCCACGTCCCCCATCTGCTCCAATTCATATTTACCCAAGCGTTCCTCCACTTCTCTCTTATATTCTGCCTCTTGTAACCATTCCTCTCTTCTTGCAACTACTTCTTCCTCCCGTCTTTCCGTTCTTCTATTTCTCCATCTTACTTGGATCTTGATTCTGGCCACCACCAAGTAGTGATTAGAAAGTCCATTCCCCCAACCTCTATAAGCTCTTGCATTCATTACATCTCGTCTCATCCTCTCATCCACACACACATAATCAATCATTGCCTTCCTTTCATTCAGTTCACCACTCACCTTTCTCATCACTCCCCATGTATACCTGTGGATCATTTTGTTCCTGAAGAGGGTATTGGCCATCACCAACCCCCTCCCGGCACAAATGTCTACTAACGCACTGCCATTCTCATCTATCTCAGCAGGCACACCCCACTCACCTACTCAGCCCTACCTGTAAAAATTGGCCTTTTCTACCAGTTCCATCTTTAGTCTATAATTCTCACTGCCTATTACTCCAGTCTTTTAAACAATGTATCCAGGAACCACGAAATCAGTGGATCATGCTTTTTGCTTTCTCTTGATCAGAATTTTTTTTTTTTTTTTTTTTTTCACCGACAAATTCTGAAGGCTCCAATCCTTTCACTTTTACTCAAAAATTATAAGAAAATGAAATTAAGCTAAAGTCTGCCTGCCGGCAAGTGATAATATTTTCAAAGTCAACAGTCCCTCACACTCCCTCGCCATTGTTCAACCCTCATTTGGCTCAGATTAACTCTCCGTCCTCAGTCAAAGAATACCAGGGATCGACCTATCTTCAAAGACAACCCAACACAATTACGGGTGTTTGTCACTTTTTTCCCCCTCGATAGGGTTATGCTTTAAGATTTGGTGTTGTGGTGGTTAAACGATTATGGAAGCAGGTGCGAAGGAGGATGGGAAGGTTACAGTGTGTGTGTGTGTGTGTGTGTGTGTGCTTATTGCGCAGGAAAACTGGGAGTCATGAGCAATGTGTGTTTTTATTTAATTGCTTGTTTTAGATTAAGTGGTTTTGCATGCATGTTTTGTTTGTAAGTGTATTTAAGTAAGTCTGCTTGTTACTGGACGACGCATCCTGTAAGGGGTGACCTCATTAAAATGAAGTCCAGCCATATTTTTCTTCCCACAACGTATTAAACTCCAGGTACTCCCTCACTTTGTCTCGTCTCATTTTTTGTCTACCTTCTCTTCTGTTAGCCAGCCTACTCTAATGCTGCTTCTTAGTCCAAGCCTGAACCAAATGCCTGCTGGCGCTGGCGTGAGTTCTGCATCACAGTGAGCCACAGATGTTCTGGTCCGCACCCACTCACATCCAGTGGGGCCAGTTGTATGGGTATCTGTGGCGAAAAACTCCCGCCAGCACCCACCCGCGCTAGCAGTCCTTTGGTGTGAACGTGGCCTTAGTCAGCGTTTCACTCTCCATTCACTTTACACATCCGAACCTGCTGAAACAGGGATTTGTACAAGTAAATTATATGAATCTTCGTCTCCCTGTAACGCTTCAGCAGTGCGATTCAACCACCAGTCGGTCCTCGGTAATGACTCGCAATTATCTTGCTGTATAAGTCTATCAAGCTTGCTGGCGGCTGCACCACGGTGTAATTGCATCATCTGCCTCAACTTGCATCCACACAGAGGAAAACTGTAAGTGAACGCTTCATCAACAAAATGAAATACGTTAGGGATAAAATGGTAGTGAATCAAAGAGAAAACACACTTGTACCTTAACATCATCTGTAATGACAACTGAACTATATCAGAGGAAGCAGTGTCCCTCCGCGAAAGTACTTCATCTGGTTTTTACTAGCGTAGAATGTTACTATGTAGCATAAAATGTTAATGTCTTAGATAATGATTGGAACCGTTCAACTGAATGTCTCATAATTATGAAAATGTGTTTACTTACGGAATCTGCAACGAAGCTATATCTTTGCAAACATTGCATTAGACTTCATTCAAAAATTAAAGTAAGAATAACAAAACACCAGTAAATGTAACTTATTATAAAGGACAGGGCAACTAAGTTGATGACTGAATCAGTGGATGAATAAACCATGAGATAAAATGTGTGTTGAGAATAATACCGACAGTACGAAATGTGTCTCTCAGTTGTTTAGCGGCGCGTCCTGCAAGAAGCAATCATCACGAAGCTTTCCAAGTAACTCTGTCCCTATTTAGTAACGATCCCTGCTTCCACGATTCACGAACATATTGTCCACTTTGCTCCTCCGCATTCGTCTGCATTTTTTATTTTTATTTTTATTTTTTTGTTAGCCTAGTCCTCTCTCGGGTACTCTTCGTCAATCATTGTTTCCTCCATATATCCGAACACTTTTAGTGCCTTCAGTGCAAAGAAACTTGGATTATTATGTTGTTGCTTCTACGAAAAGATTTTATTCAGCTTAGGAGCGATGTTTTTAATTTTTTATCTTTATTTTTATTTATTTATTTATTTATTTATTTATTTTTTTGCAATGGCGTCTTTTATTGATTTCCGGCGACTGCTGGATGACTTTATTCATTTTGGAGGAGATCTCTCGTGGTGACTTAGCTTAATATTTCCTATTTACCACAAAACTCAAAAGAACCTTTCATTCACCCAGATCGCTCCTCAGGTTCCTCAGATAACTTGTTTCAATTGCTGTTACTTTCCCTTTGTAATCCTCAAGTATCCTCCACGCTTTAACGTCATGCATCAGTGTTAGAAGTAGCATATTTTCATTCAAAGCTTTCTTTACATTTCTATTGCTCCAAAAATTTATTACTTCTCGCAACGGTTTTGTTGCTGTCTTGCCTCCCTGCACTCAGTTCTTCGGTTCTCCCCCACAGAATAGGAGCACTATCTTCGATGACTGGACTGGGGACATGAACATTAAGTCTTCTTTAAGGTATGATTTAGTGCATCATTACACCTCGTCTTGTGTACCCTACAAAATGCTTCACCCTGCTCTTACATTTTAAATTCACATTATCGTATGCATTATCTTACCATGTCCCCCTATCACATCTTGCATTTTTTCCCATATCTCCCAGCAGCACTGTACGAGTATCATCCTCAAACAGATCTCCATCACAGCTACCACAACTTATCTCACAAGTAATACTATCCTCTACAATATTACATGACTTCATGCCTAATCAACACAGACATTAAACCTGCGTGGTGATATCACACATCCCTGTTTCAGTCTGTTGTTTAAACAAACTTTGTCGCATCATCATCGATTATAAAAGGTGACTTTCGTCCATTATACAAGCTATCATTGACCTTCAGTAATATCTTTTTCCACTTAATGTAGGCAGTGCCTACCTGCCTGCTCCAGAGGTGTCAAGCAAGTGGCAAGAAGGGCGTATCAGGATCCCTTGCCTTGGAAAAGATACCGGTATATATTTCATCGTCGTTATCATCATCATCATCATCATCATCATCGTCATCATCATCGTTCTCACATTTTTTCCTGATAACAGACGAAGTGGATAGCATCAAGGAAGAGGAAAATAAAAGCATAAATTGTGATAAACAACCTGTCATAAAATGCCCATTGCAATGAGCCATATACGCTTGCCCATTCAATATTCATTCGGAACGCAAGTGGATGTCGTATGACGTTCCCAGTAGAGGTTGGCTACCTTATTAAGGCTTGTGTACTCGATAGGAAAATGTTTTAACTAACCAATCAGGCTGAAGTGAAGTGGAGGTTGCAGAACCTCACCTCCTTAAATATTGAATACAGAGTGGGTATCTGTCTTAATGACCGATTGTGCAGCCGAATATATTTTAAGCAACCAAAATATTATTCTGGTTTGAAATTCTGAACTTAGACTGGGTAGATAGACAGATAGGTAGATAGATAGATGGATGGAATCTTTATTCAAGGAAGAAGTAAAAAAAAGGGCTTTAAGCACTCGAAATTGTTCCCTCCAAGAAAATAAAAAATTCAAGATCGGTTCATTTCGAGCTGCCAGGAAACACTGCGTTTAAAAGACGACGTCAAAAGCAGTAGGAAATATAGAAAGGGGAAGGCAGTTCCAGGGTTAACCTGTTGCATACATGAGAAGGACTGGGAGTAAAGGTTAACTATTGCATTAGACACTTGGACTGGAAGGGAGATGAGAGTTTGCTGCCAGACGGGTGCAACGTGCCCGCCTTAGTGATGGAGGGGTACAAACAGACATTTCATAAGAGAAGTGACCACTGACATAGAGACAGAAAAAAGGATAAAGATCCAAAAGTGCAGTGAAGTGATAGAGGTTGAGGATAACCAGTAAGAGGAGGAGAGTTAATGAAACGAAAATCCGTTAACTCCATCTTTTCGAGAAGAGCCGTATAAGGGGAGCCCCCACACACTTGCGAGTTGTACTCAACACAGGGGTGAATAAAACCCTCTGTATAAAGTCAACAACAATGTGGGGGCAAAGAGCGCACAGAGTCGGCTCCAGGAAGCAGATTTTACAAGAGGCAATATGATATTTTCCAGATATATTCCTAGAGAATGGAACCTCAAATATGTTCAAAGATAATGCAGCACTGAGGTGAATACTGTTATAAATTAAACAAAACTACTGTGGAAGATTATGATGGATTGAAAAGTGTAAGAGCTGAGTTTCTGATTCATTTAGAATCAGAAATATGAGCCAAACTAGAGTGCCCACCAAGGGGGGAATCACACCAGCCGCGAGCTGATGCATACCTAGCTCGGCAAGGAATATGACCTTGACCTTGACCTACTTTCATCAATTTCGAACTCGTAGGGGATTTTCATCCCTGCTACACATCTGTAAAATTTTGTAATAATATCTAGATCGGTGGCGAAGTTATCGTGCTAACAGACACACAGACACACAGACAAACTGAAAACAAAATTTATAGGAGATTTTCATCCCTACTACACACCTGTAAAATTTTGTGCTGATATCTTGAGCGGTTGTAAAGTTATCGTGGTAACACACACACACATAAGTACCTTGACTTACTCCCATATATTTCGAACTCATTATCGATTTTTTTTCCCTACTACACATCTATAATACTTTGTGATGATATCTTGTGCGGTTGCAAAGTTATGCTAACACACACACACACACACACACACACACACACACACACACACAAATTGAAAACATACGATCTTCGCTATCGTGGCTGATAATAAGACATTAGATGTGGCATAGCCTCATCCCGTGTTTGTTGCAGTAGCTTCTGATATGCACAGTGGGAGAAGTGAATGAAACAGTGGAGGGAGAGTAATCAGTATAGGAGTACAGTAGATAGGGCTAGGTGTACACCCTATAAGGTCACTGATGAAGAGAAGGATGTTGGGGACTGGACAGAACCACGGGGAACCTCCCTGCTGATAGCTCTTGAAGAAGAACGGGATCCAACTACAACTGAGACTATAGAATGACCAAAAAGTAGACTAGAGATGAAGGCACTGATAGGATAGAAATGGTAAGAGGGCAGTTTGGAAATTAAAGGCTTGTGACAGTCTCTATCGAAAGCCTTTGACAGGCCAAGTGCAATGGTAAAGCTTTGGCCATATTTCCGCAAGGAGGATGACGTGGAGCACCCCTGGCAGAATGCATACTGGCGATCAGAGAGCGAGTTGTGATAGAAAGTGCTAAATTTTATTAATTTTTTCATTGTTAAAGTACATTTCTAAAAACTTTAGAAATACAGAATATTAAACCAATTAGGTGATAGCCACAGAGCTGGGAACGGTCACCCTTTGTCGGGGCAGGCTGACTGAGAACAAACTTCCAACAACAAGGAAATGCATAAGTCGACAAAGGTGAAAGAGTTTACCAAGGCAGTGTGTAAGGACAAAAGCTGTTCATGAGAACAACAGGAGGGACCCCATTAGGTCCATATGCCTGGTTAGTGTTGAGGACAGTGAAGGCAAAAAATACATCAACTGAAGAAATTTTAATGTCAGTCATAATGAAGTCAGAGGGGGACGAGATGGAGAAACTGCACCAGAATGGTCTTAGCTGGAATTGGAGGAGAGGGTCTAGACAAAGATTTCTGCTGCTTTTACGGTAGAAGAAGCAGCTACAGAACCATAAGGATGGAAAAGAAGATGAAAAGAGAATGAAGTAAAGTTGTTAGAAAGGCCTTTGGCAAAGTGCCAAATGAAATTATTCTTCATTGAGGAGAGAGCAGACTTAAAACAGTTCTCCGCAGAGACATAAATGAGATTAGATACGTGAGTGGGGTGGCTCCGGTACCTTTGTAAGCTTTATCCTGGCTGGGAATAGAACAAGAGTGATTAAACAATTTTTTCCACCTGCTTCGACAGCGAATTTGGTATTGTTTTCAGTTTATCTGTCTGTGTGTGTATCTCTTTGTGTGTCTGAGTGTCTGTTAGTACGATAACTTCGAAACCGCTCAAGCCATCATCACAAAATTTTACAGGTGTGTAGTAGGGAACGAATCGATCACGAGTTGGGAATTGGTGAAAGTAGGTCAAGGTTTGTTTGCCTGTTACCAGGCTAACTTCGCAACCACTCAAGATATCATCACAAAATTTTATAGGTGTGTAGTAGGGATGAAAATCTCCTACGAGTTCAAAATTGGTGAAAGTAGGTCAAGGTCAAGGTCATATTCCGAGCCACGCTAGATATGCACTGGCTCTCGGTTGGTGTAATTCCCCCTTGGGGGGCCTCTATTTTTTTTTTTTTTTTTTTTTTTGCAACAGTCACAGGAAAGGAGAAATGAATATACGCTTCGATGCCCAAAAGAATAACCTCTGTAACGTGTGAGGCACACTCAAATGGCCCTCGAACTTGGAATCACTAATCATTTCAAGGGGAGAAAAAAACATTCCACTTGAGGACCTGTCAATCCGCAGCTTTAAAATGCCACAGCTGCCACTACTAGGAATTGTTCACAGGCCTTACTGGAACGATAGGACAGGTTAAGGTGATAAGGCTGTGACTGGAGGAGCTCAGTGGAGAGAAAATATTAACACAGTAAGCAGAAATTTTAATTGTAAGGAGGTCAAGTACATTGGAGCTCACTTCAAGGTGGTCAAGGGTATGGGTAGGGTGCTGTAGAAGCTGTTTTAGGTTGTTGAGGACATTGAAGTCACCTGGTAGCGCTCATGACTGGAATGTCACTCAACCATATTGCAGAACTTCTGCCTATCAGAATTCTTTCATTCCCCAAACAGCATCTCTCTGGAACTCGCTTCCCCAGAGTTGTTTTCCTCCAAATTTCAACCCACAACTGTTCAAGTCTAACTGTTACAGATATTTTATGAATAGAGGACACCAGTAATCTGGTGTATGGATTTTTTTTTTTTCCCCCATTTGTTTTTCCTTCCTCCGTTCTGTTATTAAAAAAAAAAAAACAACAACCTAGAGTGAAGATTTCAAGAAAGGAGAAATTGACAGGATGTGTTCCATCTTCAGAAGAAAGATAGTCAAAGAATTTTTCATAGCCAGTACAGTTAGGGGATAAGTGCACATAACACATATATTTAGCCGGAGAATGACAGGACAGCCGAAGCCATATTGTAGAGAATTCAGACGTATGAAGTTCAAGAACACGAGAGCAAGATACGTTGTTGTGTACATACATACAATAGCCACCCTTGGCTGTAAAGTGAATAGAGAGAAAGTGGTAGATGAGTCTCAGTGAGGAAGATATGGTGAGGTTTAGAGGCAGAGAGGTTGTGGTCAACGAGAATATTAGAGGAAAGGCCACGAATATTCCAGAAATGAGTGGGGAGTGAGTCAAACAAAGGTTCACTGCATCTCATTTGCTCATCACCAGGAGATAGCAGGATGGCAGGGGCTTTTATGGTCATCCCCTATCCCCAGGGACTCCAAGGCTGGGTGTTGAGAAGCCA
This sequence comes from Coenobita brevimanus, assembly GCF_032717465.1. Taxonomy (NCBI): domain Eukaryota; kingdom Metazoa; phylum Arthropoda; class Malacostraca; order Decapoda; family Coenobitidae; genus Coenobita; species Coenobita brevimanus. Next base: position 36,578,126 of record NC_137053.1, on the reverse strand, counting down.
TGTCTGCTGGTTTTGGAATAGGAAATGTGATGTGTAATGTACGTGCATGATGTTGACAGCTGGAGGCAAATGTATACAAGAGTATGCTGGCCTACTCTCTGTGTTACTGAAACACTGAAAAAGTTCACCAAAGGGGATGGTCAGAAGCCAACCATGAGAGCTGGTGAAATGGGAGCTCCCGCTCTCCCTGACTCCAGATTTTCGTCCACCTTGAGAGTGTTGCCTTGTTCAACTGGTCCTACAGTCTACTTCCCGAAAAGACACACTTCTGAAATGAATTATTCATGAGTGAACATTTTTTGCTGGGGGTGTAAAGATAAACACTTATGCATGCAGTCTTTAAAGGCAAGTACCGTACTGTATCACATTATGCTACACTGGAGGGCATTATGTTCCATATACTGTACTTATAAATCCACTTAAAAAAAAAAAAATGGAATGCTAAGCTTCATGTGACTGGAATTGTTTGCCAATGATTTTATGGTCATTGCCTATAGTATAATATTATGACCTGTCTACTGTGAAGTACTTTTTTGACAGCCATATTATCATGTCTTTTGAAGATTTTGAATCCTTGAATAATTAAATCCTCTTATAAACTGCTTTGTTAAGAAAAAGAGGTTCGTGCTTCTCAGCATTCCTAGCATGGTTTACTTCTCAAGCTAGGTATCACTTCTGTCACTCTTTGCTGGACTTTCTCAAGTTTCTCTATATCATTTTTGTAATAAGGTGACCAAAACTGGACACAATTCTCCAAGTGTGGACGTTCTCATGCATTATACAGGTAAGAATGTTATTTTCTAATTTAAATTCCAATGTTGTATATATGATTTATATTTTGTTACCTTTCTTAACAGATGCCTTACATTGTTTGGCTGCAGATCATTTGATATTATAATCCCCAAGTCCTTTCCACGGTTTACATTATCAGATTGAATATTATTCATAGCTGTCTTTTAATTCCTGTTTCCAGTGTAGAAGCACTTTCAATTAATTAATACTGAAATCCATCTGCGATGTTTGGGACAAATTAAACAATCGATCGAGGTCAATCTGCATTATCTGCCTCATTAAAGATGTTTCTGTTTTGTTACCAATTTTAGAATCATTAGCAAATCTGGATATTTACAAAATAAATACTCATCAGTATCATTTATGCATATTGTTACACTTCAGTGGTTCTTTGGTATGTCAAGATTGACACGTAGCCAGGCCAGGCGGTTAATCAAAAGCAGATGAACACTTATGGGTTTTATTCCTTCTCGGAACAACTGAAGTATAGTTACAAAACAATGGCTTTTATCTCTCATGTTAACTCCATCCTTCACTGGTTAGTTGTCACAGCCAAAGTCACTAACTCTATCACTATCCATCCACCACTGATTCAATGACTCACTGACTAACTCACTGTTCACTGACTGTTACAAATTCTCTGACTCACTGTCTGCCAGGCTCTCACCGCACACAAACTTACTCTGTCCATTACTCAACTCTCCGGCATACTAACTAAAACTGTGAATCACTGCTGTCATACTGGCTGCTGCACGCACACTCACTCTATCCATTACACTTCCATTACAATTGGCTCACTGCCAGCATGCGAGGCGATTCCGTAATATGCTCCCTCCCTCCCCCTCAGCAACCCTGAACACTCTCGAGACCATGAGAGAATTAACATTGTCTGATGCAATACTGCACATTCTAGATCTTAGGAGAGAACTCAGTTTTCTTCGTGCAATAATACACATGAAATAACAATGCAGAATAACAATAATGACAAGAACTAATCCCTAAAGTAAGACAGAAAGAAAATATAAATCAGTCATGCAGAAATCTCCAGAATGCTCGTCACATCTCCGGATAGAAACAATAATCTAATCCTACAGCATAATACGTAATTTCTTTAATGTTCCCAGCATCTCCAGATACAAACATTACCCTAATTCTATGGGAATAACACTGTCCCTCTTACAAAACTGTGTCGTCCCTGACACAATCGCCTAATCCTGCCTATATTCAAGGATATACAGCATAACTTTCAGACTAATGGGTCATCACTGTCACCTCTGATGTCTGGGTCCCACGGCATGAAGAACTAGATTGCCAGAGCTGTCACCTCTGTCATTCTCCCGGGCCATCCTTTGATCTCTGGTGTCCACCAGGTCCTCAGCCCTTCCCCAAGTGCATTTCCTAGGTCCAGATCTCCTGTGGAAAATACATCAGCATGCCTCGCCAAGAGCACCTTCAACTGCGTCCATCTGTGGCTTCTTCTGACTCTGGACACTCCTGGCAAACTGATTTCAAAAGTGATCAGGTACTGTAGTTTTTCCTGGAGCTTAACCGTGCCCCTCTTGCATACACTATTCGGAGGCTACTGATTGGCTTCTTGGCACAACCCCACAACTGTACCCTGATGAATCTTAGAACAAAGTGAAAATTGGTTATCATGGGTACTTCTCCTGCCATATGGTCAACTAAGGTCCTGTCAACCATCACTTCCTCGTCTAGCATGCCATTGATCCTATGTGCAGCATGTCGCAGGTCTCACAGGGCAGCAGCATCGCTGACTTAGGGGGGATAAATGTAGTCCATCTGGCCGTCACTAATAGACTTCTATGCTCCACAGCCCTCAGCAGAACACTCCTTCCTCCTACTCGCACTTGCATCAAATGGAAGTCAAGCAGGCAATGGGGAACACCATGCAGTCCAAACACAAGATGCGGTGGTCTCCAGTGTTGGCACCACACATGGCTAGAGTCTCTTCCTTTCCTCCCTGCTACATCCCGACACCCATTGGTCCCCCAAGCCCAGTGCAATGCCCTTTAGCTCTCCACAGCTGCTATAAAGTCTCTGGAAACTGCTTAATACCCACCAATTCCAGCTACATCTATGATCCTGAGTCAAAGACACACTACTCCCTCAATCTCACTATTCCCCTTCACACACCTGTTACTGGCACCTAAGGGGTGTAATGGGTGCTGACCCTCATCCAATCATTGTTCAAGAACTTTTACCCCATTACTTACTTCCTGTATTTCACTTCTCACTATCCATTAATCCTCTTCCCTCGCTCGTCTTACCTGGTCGCTTATTCCCTCTACCTCTCGGTATACCACCTTTTCCCAGAACCTCTTGTACTGATGGAGTTTCTATCTCTTCCCATTTGGCACTTTTTCTGGTCCTGTGAAGTCTTGTGCCTGGGTTCTTTTTGCTCTGCTTGATATTTCTTTTTTTATTCATCTATTGCCAGGCTCCTTAACACCATAAGGGGTAGCCAAACAAATCGCCCCCATCCAGCCAATTCACTTCCCTCCCCCCCAGGTCACACCCCTTATCTCGTATACTTCTCCACTCTATCCCTCCATCTCATCCTCGGCCTCTCTCTCCCTCTCCCCCCATCCACCTCACTCACATAAACTCTTCTCATTAATATCTCGCTCTCTATCCTCTCCACATGGCCAAACTATGTCAGTGTAGTTCTAACGCTTTCTGTCACATCCACATCCACACCACAGTGCTCCTTCACCTCCTCATTTGTTAGTCTGTCTCTCCATGTAACTACACATGCTCCTCTCAAATAACTCATTTCCAGTGCTCTCACTCTTGACTTGCGTAATCCAGCAAGGTCCAAACTTCACATCCATACGTTAGAGATGGTATCACAGTACTATCATGCAGTGACATTTTTACGTCCATTCTCACTTCCTATCTCTTATCACTGATTTCAAAGAACCAGCAACCTTCCTTCCCCGTTGTACCCATCCAAGCACTTCATCCTTCAAACTTCTTTCCTTACTCATCATACTACCCATGCACTTAAATGCACTCACATTTTCCATTTCCTCATCCTCGAACTTCATTGTACATTCAGTGACTTAAATTCTATCAAAGGCCATAACTATACTCTTCCCTACATTCACCATTAGATTTCGTTTCATACACATTGTCTCATCCACCAAGCATTGCAGTTCCCCTTTGTCTTCACTTAACAATAGAGTAGCATCTGGAAACAGCAATACAGGGAGTTTCCAGACAGTCCTCTCTCATTAGGGCCGCTACTATATCCACTGCCCTAGCTTGCCTCTCTTTTATAACCCCAGGGGGGGACAGACGTATATGGGGGTGTTGGTGTGATGGTTGCGGAGAAATGGGTGGAATAGGTTACGAATGTTATGAGAGTAGGCGATAGGATATTGGTAGTGAAAATTCTGGTCGGTGGAATGGTAACTGCAATTATATCGGCATATGCTCCACAGGCAGGCTTGGATGAAGTAGAGAAAGATAGATTTTGGGATGACTTAATACGTGTAGTATGTGGTATGCAGGATGGTGAGATAGTGGTTTTGGGAGGGGACTTAAATGGTCATGTAACTGAAGCAGCTCAAGGTTATGAGGGAGTACATGGGGGATATGAGTATGGTATAAGGAATGCGGAAGGGGAAAGGATACTCGAGTTTGGGGAGGCAACGGACATGATTTTGTGCAACACATATTTTAGGAAAAGAGAGTAGATTAATTACGTATGAGTCTGGGGGAAATAGCAGTCAGACAAATTATTTTCTGGTTAGGAGGGGGGATAGGAGGTTAGTGAGGGATGTTAAAGTTATAGGAAGTGAGGAGTGTGTGTAGCAGCACAAACTATTGATTTGTGATATGGTGCTTAAAGAATGAGTGATGAAAAAGAGGACTTAAGTACCTAGGAGGAAAATATGGAAGCTGGAAAACCAAGAAGTAAGGGATGCCTTCTATAGCAAGATGAGGAGAGTGGTGGCTGAACTGGAAGCCGTAGACAGAGGCGTTAATGAACAGTATAGAGCCCTCAAGAACCTCTTGAGAGTTACTGATGTAATATGTGGTTGGTCAAGAGGCCTACCAAGACATAAAGTAACTTGGTGGTGGGATGAGATTGTAGAACTGCAGTTAAGGAGAAAAGAAGGCTTTTCCGGGAATGGAAGAAGGGTGGTAACAAGGAGGAATATTTGGCTGCCAAGCTTAGGGCTAGAAGAGAGGTATACAGGGCGAAGTCTGAGTCACAGAGACTTTTACTTGATAAACTATATCATGGGGAAAGGAAAAATATGATATTTAAAGTGATAAATGAGATGAAGAGGGATAATTGGGATATTATAGGTGAGCAGTGTGTGAAGAATGATGATGGAAGAGTAGTGGTGAACAGTGGGGATATTAAAGATGCATGGAGAGAGCATTATAGCTGGTTGCTGAATGAGGAGTTTGACTGGAACAGGGAAGGTTTGGAGCCAGTTGATCCAGTGTTTGGTCCTTGGCTTTTGATTGACGCTACCACTGTGGGTGAGGCAATAGGCAGGATGCAGGTGGGGAAGGCAGCAGGTGTGTCTGGGTTGACTGCCGTAATGCTGAAGGCCTCAGGAGATGTAGGAGTGAGGTTAGTCACTGACCTGATAAATATGATTATATATGAGTGTGTTGTCCCAGATGATTGGTTGAAGAGTGTAATTTCCTCCTGGAAAGAGGAAATTATAGAGGTATAAAGCTTTTGGATCAGATAATGAAGATAATGGAATGAGTTCTAGAAGGTATGGTTAGAGAAAGACTGAATAGTGATGAGATGCAGTTTGGGTTTATGCCAGGCGGGGGGACCACTGATGTCATATTCATTGTTCGTCAGCTTCAGGAAAAATATACTGGGAAGAAAAAGGATCTGTATTTTGTTTTTGTTGATTTGGAAAAGGCCTTTGACAGAGTTCCTGGAGAGGTGGTGAAGTGGACAATGAGAAAGCTTGGCTCGGAGGGGTGGGTGGTTAGGGTGGTTATGGTTATGTGTGTGGATGCTCGCACCCAGGTAAGAGTGAATGGGGATTTGAGTGATGAGTTCCATGAGTGTTGGTGTGCATCAGGGGTCAGATTTGAGTCCCATGTTGTTTATCATGGTAGCTGAAGCCCTCTCACGTGATTTCAGAAACGGACTCCGGTGGGAGATGTTGTATGCTGATGATCAGCTGTGATTTTGTGAGAATTAAAAGTCAACCGAAGTTGACTTCTGTTGACTTTTTACATCATAATGTTGACTTGGGCGCCATTTTCTTGTCCAGGCGAGGACCAAATCCAACACTGTGGCGTCATCAAATTCCAACTGGGATCCGTCAGGTTGACTTGGCCTCCAACAATGGTTGGGAGCAGTGTTGCCCTTTTCCAACCTACTGCTGTTGGGTTGCAGACGTAAACACCTCTCAGTTGAATTTCAGTACTTCGCCGCATTCTTCTCACTTTTTCTCATATTTAACGATGGATGAGTAAATAAAAATTATATGGTGATTATTATTTAGTTAAACGTGCAAATGTCTTCGCAAATTTAAAGTACTCTAAATAAATGTGGTGAAGGCAGACAAGTTGGAATATTTACAGACTAAAAATTTCTATGACAGTGTCAGCTTGCGAATGTAGTGAAGAGTCTGCCTTCATACCCTATGTTGACTTGACATCACATTTATGTTCGGATTGGCTGTTATGACAATAAAAATGTTTGTACTGTCGTTGTATATTCTGAGTAGTAAATATTTGGTCATGTAATTACTTCTATGCATTGCATGTACAGGTAGATATTGTTTATTAATTATTTATGTCGCCATATTTGTTGCTGGTGGTGAGCGAGCGGGAGGAGGGAGCGTGATTAGCTGACAATTTGTTGTACAAGCTCGTGCCAAAGATCAACCCAGCCGAGTTGGTCAGCCAACCACAATATCTGACTTATTTCTCGCGAAATCACGGCTTGGTGTTGATTGCAGAGAACGAAAGGGAGGCGGAGGAAAGACTAAGGTAGTGGAGAGATTATATGGGGCACAAGGGCTTAAAGGGTAAATGCGGATAAAACAATAGTGATGATTTCTATGGTTGGTGGCGATACTGTCAAAGACGAGGTAGAGTGGCCATGTGCAGTTTGCCACAAGGGTGTGGGAAGTAATTCCATCTCGTGCTGTGTTTGTGATACATGGGTGCACAAGAGATGTAGTGGTATCAGAGGTAGACTGCGAGATAATGCTGATTTTATGTGTGCAGCGTGTTGGGGAGAGCAGGTGGAGTTTGTCAGGCGTGAAACGATTGAACTTGCTGGTGAGTTTCTTGAGTGTGTGGAAGAATATTGTTATTTGGAAAACATGTGTGCTGGAGGTGGGGCTGGAGCTAGCTCTATAGCTAGGGTGAGATGTGGTTGGAAGAAGTTTAGGGAGCTGTTGCCTCTTCTGACATTGAAAGAACTCTCCCCACGTGCTAAGGGGTCTTTGTATGCAGCTGTTTTAGGAGTGTAATGCTGTATGGTAGCGAGACCTGGGCAGTAAAGGAGGAGGATATTCGCAGGCTCAGACGTACAGAAATAACAATGATTAGGTGGATGTGCAGTGCGTCCCTGCATGCAAGGCCTGGGGGGGCTGGGTTCACGATCGAAGAGTTGAGAGGTAGGATGGGACTAGAGTGTATTGGTGTTGTGATGAGGAGAGGTAGATTGAGGTGGTTTGGGCATGTGGAGAGGATGAGGGATGATAACTGGGTGCAGAAGGTGAGAAGCGTAAAGGGGTTGGTGTTGTGAGGGGTAGACCGAGAAAGACGTGGGACGAGGCTCAGGGTTAAGGGACTGAACGGGGAGGCTGCAATACATTGTGCAGCATGGAGAGCCGCCATTAGGTGACCAAGGTCGATGCATGCGAGCATGTTGGAGCCTTCAAAAACGAAAACGATCAATATGCAGATTGAACAACCGTGGAGACATGACACATCCCTGTTTCAATCCAACATTCACGTAGTAAAATTCACTCACTTCACCATCCACACGCATTGCAGCCATAGCACCCTCATACATAGTTTTTACGGCATTCAACAGCTTACCATTTACTCCAACTATTCTTAGTATTAACCACATTCCTTGTCTATCTTTGGTATCATATGCTTTCTCCAAATCCATGAAGGCAGCATACGACTTCATTCCCTGCTCTAGAAACTTTTCCACTAAAGACCTAAGGATGAATATCTGATCTACACAGCTGCTTCCCTTCCTTAAAGCACCCGGTTCTTCTACAACTAATACCACCGTTATTTCCCTAACTCTGTCAATAAGCATCTTACCATATAATTTTCCTATGACACTAAGAAGACAAATGCCCCTATGATTCCCAAACACTTCCTTTTTCCCCTTTTACTTTCAATCTTCTGGGACTCTGCTTTCCTCCCAGGCCAGTCTACACATCTTCCATATCCATTCGACTACTATCTCTCCCCATTGCTTCATTTCACTACACACTCCATTAATTCCTGGGGCTTTCCTCATTTTGACGTTCTTCATTGCTTCACTACTTCCATCCTATTGATCATTTCCTCCATTCTCACCACCCTCCTTCTCCCAGCCACTTCCCAGTCACTTATACTCGCATTACTTTCATCCTCTATATTTAACAGTTCCTAAAAATGTTCTTTTCATATGCTCACTTTTTTCTCCCTTCTCCACTATTAATCTATCATTTTTATCTTTCACTCCTCTACTACCTTCTGTATCACCCTGTCTAACTTTCTTTACCTCCTTCAAGAAAATTTTCTTACATTCCCTCCACTTTACACTCAAATTTCTTCCAAATTCCTCATCCATACTCTTCTTAGTCTCCTTTACTAATCTTTTCATCTCTCTCATCCTCTCTACATACTGTATGACTGTCTTCCGTCTCTCAACTTCTTCCATGGCTCTGCTTCCCACCCACTCACTATATGCCTTCTTGTTTTGAGCCACAGCTTGTCTAACTTCTTTATTCCACCAAGCTATCTCATGCACTCCTTGTCGTCTTTTCTCTTCATCCCAAACGCCATCTTAAATACAGCATAGATTTCTTCTGTGAACATCTTGAACACATCTACCACCTCCTCCATCTGCTCCAAATCATAATTACCCAATCGCTCCTCCACTTCTCTTTTATATTCTGCCTTTTTTCCAACTTCTCGCAACCTTTCAACACTCCTTGTTTGGACTATTTCCTCCTGTCCTTCCCTCCATCTATTACTCCACTTCATTTCAACCTTGGCTTTCACCACCACCAAGTGGTGGTCAGAAAGTCCATTCCCCCAACCTCTATATGCACTTGCATCCGTTACATATCTTCTCAAATTCTGTCTTCAACGCAAACATAATCAATCGTTCAGCACTCACCATCTCATCACTCGCCACGTATACCTGTGGATCGTCTTGGTTATCACCAACCCCCTTCCCGTACAAATGTCCACTAGAGCACAGCCATTCTCATCCACTTCTGTATACACATCCCACTCACCAACTACTCCACCCACCTTCCCATTCCCTACTTTTCCATTCTTATATCCAATCAAAAACACCCTCTCATTCCTCTCAGACTTTTCCATGCATGCTTCCACATTTGCCCAGAGCACTTCTTTCACTCTGCTTCCATGATCTTGCATTGGCACATACACACAACTGCCCACGTTTGTATTCCCACTTTCAATCTCACCCACACAGTCCTTGAACCAACTGATCTAGACTCTCTTATGTTTATGTTCTTTCATTTCTTGCACACAACAATGCATAGACCCTCTTTTGCCCTCTCATTCTCACCTACTGCAGTGCACATACCCCATCCATACTATCACTCTCTCACACTCTCACCCCTCCCTTTAGACTCCGTTAATCTACATATGTCCACTTTTGCACCCTGAAGCTCCTGAACAATCTCTCTCTCTTTCACCTCAACATTCTCCCCTTTTACGTTCCATGTTGCAATCCGTACTAAGTAGTTTGTCCGGTCCGTGGTCGTCACCGGTTATTCTGTCCTGGTCCGAGGCTTCTCGTTTGTATTTTTAGTTAGTTGTGTTCCGGGGTGGGGCACTAACTCTCCGCCATCCCACTTGTTAACACGTAGGGAACATGGTTGGTTGTAAGGTTACCACCCAGAGTATTAAATGATTTCCTAGTTTACAGGAAATCATTTGGCTCGTCACTCAGTGTAGAGTTATCCGAAACAGAGTACCATCACACTGAGTGAGTGGGTGATGGGGGCCCCCACCAACAACAAAGGTGCGTTAGGGTGTGGATGTGGATGTGATAAAAAGCGTTAGGAGAAATGCACTGAGGTGGTTTGGCCTTGTGGAGAGGATGGAGAGCGAGAGATTAACGAGAAGAGTGTGTGAGTGAGGTGGAAGGTGAGAGAGGGAGGGAAAGGCCGAGGATGAGATAGAGGGATGGAGTGGAGAGGTATGAGAGAGGGGGATGCGAGCTTGGGGGAGGGCAGTGAAATGGCGGGAGACAGGGAGACATGGAGGCGATTTGTTTGTGGCTACCTCTTACGAGATTAAGGCGTCTGGCAATAGACTTAAAATATTTATAGCAGAATGAAGGACAGACTTTGCATGATTTCGGGCAGAAACACACAAAAAGATGATATTCAGGGATGGGTTGTTCCCGAATCTTTTGAAGGCCCTCTCCTTGTTGTGGACAGCATTAGAACAAGTATGATAAAAGATTTTTTTTTTTAATAGTCACATGATAAAAGAAAGGAATGTATGCTTCCATGCCCAAGAGAATAACCTCCTTAATGGGCGAGGCACACTCAGATGGCTCTCGGCCATGGAAGCAATATTTATTCCAGCGAAAACAGAAAAATAATGCCTGAGAGGCTCCCAATCTGCAGCTCCATATTACCAAATCCGCCACATTTTAGGAGGTTTCACAGGCCTAGCATAAGCGATAGGACAGGTTAAGGTGATAAGGTTGTGATCGGAGGACACCAAAGGAGTGAAAAGATTAACAGCATAAGCAGAAGACTTAGTTTGAAGGAAAAGGTCACGGTTGTTGGTACTCTCTCCAAGGCAGTTAGAGATAGGGGTAGGGTGATGTACAAGTTGCTCTAGGTCATTAATGATAGAAAAGATGTAGACTTTTTCAGGAGGTGCATCAGTGAAAGGAGAGGAGAGCCAAAGGTGGTGGTTAGCACTGAAATCACCGAGAATGATATCAGAGAATGGAAACACTGATTAGATGTGTTCCATCTTAGATGTAAACTAGTCAAAGAAATTTTCATAGTAGAATTAGGGGATATGCAGTGGTCACAGGGGTGACACAGTTTGAAGCCTCAGCCATGGCTCGTGTTACTGCAGCCAAAGTCTGAGTAGCGTCATCGGTGCAACTATACTTGGCACCTTGTATGTTGCCTATGATAAGGTCAAATAAAGGTTCTGGCATGACAACTGTGCCTGTCGTACCAATGTAAAATGGAGATGCCACCTGGATACGTGCCTCAGGGAACAATCTCACAGATCCATCAATAAGCTTAGCTTGGATCAGTCGACCTGTGTACTCCTCAGGCCGAACTAGACTCTGCCTGACAGACAACCTGAGGAACCATTGTCTCTCAGGACCTTTACAGGAATGCCTCCCACAAACCCTGGCTGAACAATGAAGGCACTGTTGCCTGTGGGAGGGCCTGTGGAGGAAGCAGCCAGCAACTGATGAGGCTGCTGAATGAATGTTGCAGCAAACATGGTGCCCTGAGAATTAGATACCTGAGGGGTCGTACTCACCATCTGGAGAGATTTAGCGTTGACTTCCTGTGACAGAGCGTTCACTGTCGCTGGGGGACTAGTGAACTGTGGGGAAGTACCCGTACTGCTAGGGACGACACTACCTTACTGCTGTTGAGGAATAAAGGCCGCCTTCGCCTCCTGCCTCCGATTCACTTGGGCTGGTGCTGAAAAGGATTGTCCTGACCTTTGATTCCGTGGCTGATACTGCTGCTGGTTAGGGTACTTGTACCGCTTCCACTCAGGTTTCTGGGTGTTTTGCCCCTGGTCCTTCTTCTGCGGTTTGTTCGGACCTTGGCCATTATTCTGAGAACGGCCTTGTTGCTGGGGTTCAGTCTGAGACGGTTTCCCAGATTTGTCAGCTTTCCTGTTCCGGGTGTGTTGCTTACGAGTATGATACCCGTATGCAGTGAAGACTGCATCAGCCTTCTTGACCATTTGGCTGGCATCCCTTATCTGGCAGATCTTAAGCTGAGCCATAAGCTCAGCAGGCCATGACTTTTCTAGCTGCGTGCGCAACATAAGGTCAATTATCCCCTCGCGCGTGGAAGGAGTTTCATCTTTCTCCATCCACTCATGTAAGTGAGCAGTAAGCCGATCAAGGAACTGAACGGCAGTCTCCTTTTCTTGTAAACGCGCCCTCATAGACTGACTCTTGGCGTCGTCAACTGTGAGACCGTACGCTTTGACGAGTGCGGCCTTCATCATCTCATACGTGAGATTGTCTCCACGAATTCTGTGGAGAATATCGAGGGCAGGACCCTCAAACAGGCTAAGAAAATGGAGCCGCTAAGCTGCCTCATCCAGCCATGTCTTCGAAACGAGCTATGAATGCCTCTATTCTCTCGCCTTCCTTGTATGGAGAAAGCTTGATGTGTGGGGTCGCCAGAACATGTGCAGGGAGAGTGCTCGTGGAGCTTGGGTTAGCTACACCAGATGTGTCTGAAGCCAAGGAGTCTCGCATGAGTCTCAGCATCTCAAGTTCATGTTTCTCAAAGGAGTCTCGCATGAGTCTCAGCATCTCAATTTCATGTTTTTCAAAGGAGTCTCGCATGAGTCTCAGCATCTCAAGTTCATGTTTCTCACGTGCCTCACCCTCGGCACGTTCTTGTCCTTGTTCTCTCTCACTTTCTCACTCGTATTCACATTCTCTCTCACATTGTTCTGACTCGAGTAGACGTTCTCTCTCACGTTGTTCTAACTCGAGTTGACGTTGTTTTTGCTCGTGTTGATGTTCTCTCTCACGTTGTTCTAACTCGAGTTCACGTTGTTTTTGCTCGTATTTGCGTTGTTTTTGCTCGTATTCGCGTTGTTCTCGCTCGTGTTCGCGCTGGATTCTAAGCTCTTCACGAGCATCATTCTCACGTTGCTGCTTGTAACTAAACCGAGGGAGTACGTATTCTTTGATTTTTCCCGGGTCGCTAAGCCCCATATCTTTAGCTTCCTGTACATAGACATTAGTAGTCATGATGCTAACTCAGTCTGAGTGAACTAACGACTAAGTACTGACTGCTATTTTGCAGAGAAATGCCAATAATCAAGAGTAAAGAATATAGGCACAGGTTAGTGGTGACCAGTTTTATCTACTTAAACTGGTAAAGAAAGAAAACTAAAAAGAACAACTGACTGTGAAAACTATTACATAAAATTAATAGAAATGAATCAATAATCACCAGTAAGATAGTGCCTATAGACTTTAATGATAAATACCTAAGTATGAGTGAATGAGTATCATCTCGTTAATAACTTTAGAGCCAGGAGTTAATATCCTGGAATGAGGTCGCCAGATGTAACAGGGGGATGTGAATTTAAGAACTAATAATGCTAAATAGTTGCTTGAAAATAGAGACAAGGAATTGACTTGTGAAATCAAGCAGTAAGTTTTATTTTATACCGGCTTACTTCGCCAGTTCTCTAAGGATGAGAATTTATAAACTTTCTCAACAGTACACAGCAGAGACTAATTACTCTCGCATGCTGTTTGTTAGTACTGTTAGCCTCTAGAGAAAGTGACTCCACCCCCAACAATCAATAACTAATGCTATTAATGATAAACAGGTTCTTGCCGGTGCATTAGCTCCTGGCTGGCACAACGGATTTAAGCTTAATACAAAAGGACTGGCCTAAGTACCAGTTATGAATAATACAAAGAGTTTTTGCAAACTAGGAGCGGCAACTAAAATAAGCTAAATGTGGAGAAATAAAACACGAGTTTAACTACATTGAGCTCAAAGAAAATTTATTAACTACAATGAATTAATTTAACGTTACATGAGTCTCAAAATGAATTCAAAATAACAAGGGAAATACACTCACTCACTCACTCAAAAGCTAAACTCTTTAACCTAGGAAAAAACGAAAGGAAATACTGGTCAGTGGAGTGGGGCAAGCAAAAGGAACTGGGCGCTGGTGTACAACAGACACTGCGATACGCTAAACCTCTTCGCCGATTCACGGTCTAGATGGAGATTTCAGGAACTCGCTGTACAACGGGGCGCTGCTCCATGCTGGGACCAGCGAACCTGTTCTTGCGACGATCAAAGCCTGACTAAATTCAAACTATGAGGCAAGGGCTGGGGCTGGCCGTGTTTGCTTCAATGGTCAACGGAAAGAAAGTGAGCGATATACACTCGCAATAAATCACTCAGTGAAGGGCTAATGTCGGGCGCAAGGATGGTCGCTTACGAAACAGTGAAAAATTTCTGAAAACCGCCCCAGCCGAGTGAACGCGAGGATGGTTGAACTGAGCGATATGTAGTGGGAACTCCACCAGAATTTGTGATTTTCCCACTAATGAAAAATGTCACGAATTTATAAATACGCTCGCGCAAATTCGTGACATACACCAAGTGACGACCCAAGTGTCCTGTAACCCAGGCAACCATTTATAGCGCCGGGAGGTAACTATGTGGCCAAATAACGGGGTGATGTGAAGTCTACTAGATTGCCTTGTCAACTGAGTGGAGAGACGTAAATGCACCGTCCATCGAGGAACTTAACCCTCAAACTAATACCCACGCCTCGCAGTGGAAAGGCGCTGTGTGCGGGAACAAAATATTAGTTTCACTGCACAGGACGGCCCTGCATGGACGATTGCTTTGCCTGTGGTTGATAGGTCCGCTCGATCAGACACACACGGATTGCACAACAACAACACACATTACTAACTAGGCCTATGGCTACTACCAGTATCTACTACACGGCGTGTATTTGTGTGTGTGTGTGTGTGTGTGTGTGTGTGTGTGTGTGTGAGAGAGAGAGAGAGAGAGAGAACGAACATGCATCGTTAGTACTTTTAGTAATCATGGTAAGTGTACTGCTTCTTCCAACACACACACACACACACACACACACACACACACACACACACACGCGCACACACACACACACACACACACTCATCGATAGTTCTTGTACTTGTTCTGGTTGGAGTAGTGTTTACTCCAAAACACACACATACAACATGATGGCAAGGGCGCCAAAAGTTTCTACCAGCACTACCGTCACCACAGTCATCACACCACTACTTTTACCATAACTACCACCACTATTACCGCTACTACCATCATCAGTACCACTGCCACCACCACACCTACCCACATCATAGCCACCACTGCTGCTAGTACTCGTTCTACTACCACAAACACCACCACAAATACCTACCACTACTGCGATTACTATTGCCATCACTGTCAATTCAACCATCACCATTACCATCACTGTCAATGCAACCATAATTATTACTAATGCTCCTATCACCTCTCCTACCAGCGCCACCATGTGCGCGCAGAAAGGCTTATCAACGAGTCAGGGTGAGGGAGGCAGGGACGGCATTGGATCCCTAGGAGTCGGGAGTGGGAGGCCCATGACGAGGGAAGAGAAGGAAGGTAGCACAGAAAGAAAGAGAGAGAGAGACTGGTTATCTGCTATTCAGTGTGATGAACCGTTGAACCACAGTGATCTACCCTCGCGGAGAGAGAGAGAGAGAGAGAGAGAGAGAGAGAGAGAGAGAGACAGACAGACAGACAGACAGACAGACAGAGACTGAGAGACAGACAGACAGAGGAGTTATTAGGACTTACAGGAACAAACAGTACCTGAAAAGGTCTTACCACTCATACTAATGAGGTACACAATAACTGATGTTACCATGTACACGTAGCTACTCTGCTAGAGAGAAAATTATGGTGAAGACGAAAGTTTTTGTCAGCTATCTTTCCTATCCAAAGAAAGGAAAAGGAAGTTC
The DNA here is from genome assembly GCF_032717465.1 of Coenobita brevimanus. Lineage (NCBI taxonomy): Eukaryota > Metazoa > Arthropoda > Malacostraca > Decapoda > Coenobitidae > Coenobita > Coenobita brevimanus. Next base: position 36,562,336 of record NC_137053.1, on the reverse strand, counting down.
ACCCCATCCGGGGGGAAATGGCCAGGCATGTAGATTTTACAGAAAAGGAGGAAACATTCAATTTACTACCGTTTCGTTAGACCTAAGAAAATTTTGCCTAAACTACCACCGAATTCCTTAATCGAGGAACTGTCAATTACCTCTTATGGGAGCCAGTTCCAGGTACCGTAAATCTTGTACAACAGGTTGCTCAACATACACGCTGCTGTGACAGAAGAGATTAGGATCAGAAGTCAAGAAAAGGGATGAGAAGTCCGTTGACAGAAACAGAAGCACTTGCCTACCACTAGTCCTCAAGAAGAGAGTGGACTACCATCCAAGGCTAATGAGATGCACCTACCCTATTTCATGGCGATTGACTTAAGAAACTCACCTGACTTTTCACAGGTCTTCTTTTGCATCCTGCTGGGTATCTACACTCAATGTCACCTGGTCTGGCGCCATCAGTGATGTCCTCAACACGGGTAGCATTGATAAAGGTCCTCAGAACTGGATAAACCTAGTGCTGAGGATTTACTTCAACACTACAGGTGATAAGGACATCATGTGTTGGTGCCAAACTCGGTGGAATGGCGTATAGTCACCTCCCTCGCTGGCCAAGACCAGTGGGGTTGCCTGCTTAGTTGCCGTCGATCCGACCATACAGTTTGTAATGGATTACGTGGTATCAGTGGCAAATCATTACCTGACCTAACAGAGGTCTGAGTTGAGAGAGAGAGAGAGAGAGAGAGAGAGAGAGAGAGAGAGAGACTTGTGGCTCTCGCAGGTGACCGTCAGACCACTTCTTAGCGAGCTCTGTACACTGTACTCTAACATATTTAAGGTACTCCGTATAAGATTCGTTAGGATATCTTGAAAATCATATGTATCTGCATTTCATTCCACAGGACTCAGTAAGGTGGAGACCAAATGAGGGCACCAGTACAGATTTTTTTTTTTTTTTTTTTTTTTTTTTCATTTTATTTTATTCACCTGACTTCCAATCCCCTGTGACTCTACCTTCCTCCCAGGCCAGTCTGCACATCTTCCATAATTATCCATTTTACTACCATCTCTCCTCCATGATTCAGCATTTCACCGTACACTCCATCAATTCATAGAGCTTTCCCCGTTTTGACTTTCTTCATTTCTTCCACTGCTTCCATCCTACTGATCTTTCCCTCCCCTCTCATCTCCCTCCTTCTCCCAGCCATTCCCCAGTCACTTGTACTCCCATTACTTTCGTTCTTTATGTTTAAGATTTCCTTAAAGTGTTCTCTCTATCTGCTCACTTTTTCTCCCTTTTCCCCCAGCAATCTACCATTGTATCTTTCACTTCCTTACTACCCTCTTTATCACCCTGTCCAACTCTCTTTACCACAGTCCAAATTACTTTCTTACATTCCCTCTACTTTAAACTCAAATTTCCTTTCAAATGCATCATCCACTCTCTTTTTATTCTCTCTTACTTACCTTTTCACTCCCTTCTTCTTCTCTACATATAACTCTTTCTTCAGTCTCTCAACTTCCTCCATGCCTCTGTTTCCCATGCACACATTATATGCTTTCTCCATTTGTGCCACAGCCAGGCTCACTTCTTTATTCCACGATGCTGTTTCTTGCACCCCCTTTCGTCCTCTCTTCACTCCACACACCTCCTTACATGCTGCACATATCTTTTCTGTGAATATCTTGCACACCCCTTCCACCTCCCCCATCTGTTCCAAATCATATTTATTCAATCGCTCCTCCACTTCTCTCTTATATTCTGTCTTTGTCTTCATCTTCTTGCGACCTTTTTACTCTCTCAGACTACTTCCTCTTGGCTTTCTCTCCTTCTGTTTATCGACCGCATTTTTGCCTTGATTTTCGCCACCACCAAGTGAGGGTCAGAAAGTTCATTCCCCCAACCTCTGCATAGTGTTGCATCCAGTACCCACTTTCGCATTCTCTCATCCGCACTCACATAAACAATCATTACCTTCTGTTGATTCAGTTCACCACCCACCTTTCCCATCACTCGCCATGTACACCTGTGGATCATTTTGGGTCTAAGATGGTACTGGCCCTGGCTATCACTAACTCCCTCACGGCAAAAATGTCCACTATAGCAGTATCATACTCATCCACTTCTGCAGGCACACCCTACTCACTATAAACTCCATCCACCCTCACATTCCTTACTTTTCCATTCACATCTCTAATCAAAAATACTCTCTCACTATTATCAAACTTTTCTATGCATGCCCCCACATTTGCCCAGAACTCTTCTTTCACTCTGCTCGCACGGTCTTCTGTTGGCACATACACACACACAGCCGCCCAAACTTGTATTACTACATTCAGTCTTACCCACACAATCCTTGAACCAACTGATCCATACTCTCTTACATTATCCTTCCATCTCCTGTACACAACAATACATACACCCTCCTTTGTCCTCACATTCTCACCTACTCCTGCACATATACCCAATCCATATTCCCACTCTCTCAAACTCTCACCTCCCCATATGGTCTCAATCAGTCCACCTATGTCCACTTTTGCCAACTCAATGACCTGGACAATCTCTCTCTCTTTCACCCTATCATTCGCATCCTTCACATTCTTTGTTGAAACCTGCACCACGTCCTTTGTACGGTTCTTGGTCATCACCTGTTGGTCAGTCCTGGTAAGAGGCATTTTTTTTTCTTTTTTTTTCTTTTGGTTAGTTGTTTTCCGGGGAGGGACACTGAGCCTCCACCAACCCACTTGTTGACACGTAAGGAGCACGTATTCGTTGGGTGTAAGATTACCACCAAACACCTTAAATGATTTCCTGGTTTACATGAAATAATTTGCTTTGTGTCTCAATACTGAGTCACCCTGCAGTAGAATAAAGCTACGAAGTGTGAGTAGATGATGGGCGCCCCCAGCACCAGATTTATGATCTATTAATTTCGAAATGCTTTGACACACTGCGTATAACAGACTGGAGATCATAGGCAGTAGGAAAGACTGTCAGAAAAAGACAGTTCCAAGGCTGACCTTTTGCATTCATGAAGGACTGGAAGGAGCAGTTGACTCTTGCATTAGAGAGGTGGACAAAAAAGAGATGAAAGTTTGCTGCTAGACGGGTGCTGCGCACCAGCCGTAATGGTGGAGGGATGCAACCAGATGGTTCAGAGGAGCAGTGACTACTAAAGTAGCTACACAAAAGGGTTAAAGATGCAGCAGAGCAGCGATGAGACAATGGTTGAAGGGCTCCAGTAGGAGAAGGAGAGTTAAGGAGGCGAAAACCCTTTGACTCCACCTTGCTGGGAAGAGCTGTATGTGGAGAGAAAGTAGTGAAATGGATATGAAAGATGTGCAGACTGGCCTGAGAGGAAGGTAGAGTCCTGGAGAATTGGAAGTCAGGTATAATCATTAGCCTGTTCAATGGATAAGGGGAAATATGTCTGTTGTAATTATAGGGGCATTTGTCTTCAAAGTATAATGGGAAAGCTGACAGGGTAAGGGAAATATCAAAGGGATTAGTTAGAGAAGAAGAGGGAGACTTTAAGAAGGAAAGAGATTATGTAGATCAGACATACATTCTAAGGTTTTTAGCGGAATAGTTGCCAGTGAAGGAAAAGAAGTTATATACGACCTTCATTGATTTGGATAAAGCATATGACAGAATGGATAGACAAGGGATATGGAAAATATTAAGAATATATGGAGTTAATGGGATACTGTTAAATGCCGCCAAGACAGTCTGGCAGCCAAATCAAGATTTTAGTAGGTACCCTCAAATGTTGCCTATAGTTTTGTTCTTGGTGTCATTTGAAAGCTAAGAATGTGTAGATTAAGCATCTGTCGGGTGCCCTCTTGTCATCCTTGAACATTCTGAGTAATTTAAGATGGCGTCGAAGGTTGCAGCCAATTACGAAATGTCTTGAAGCGCTGCTTGAAAATCTAACAAAATGAACAGCAGTGGTAGAGATTCCATTATTTGCATGAATAACTTGCCAATGAAAATATTTCTTTTATGAAAATGCTTTTCTGATCAGTCGTCTAAATCAAGTTAGTAAATGAAATGGCGAAATAACAGTTTCGCTACACTAGCTCATTGCATTTTTGCATGTTTGCTTCTGCTGTACTCATTATTCCTGTTATATTTATCTTACCTGTGTGTTGCTGACACATATTTTTTATTTTATTTATTTATTTATTTATTTATTTTTTTGGCATCTCGTAAATTGATTAGTAATGACAGGTGGTGGCAGTATTGAATAATGCTTTCATGGTCATAGTAACTTCTGCAGACAAAAAAGAAAAGGTACAAGCATTATATGAATGTGATTGTCCAATAACATCATCTTTATTACTCGATTAATTATCAACTGACTGAATTTAAATTTCAGGTAGAATAATTGTGCAGTGCATGGTGGTGGATTTTGTGGAAGAGTAGTATGTAGTATGTGGTGCAGGGTGATTGTTTTATATCGCCTGGATGAAAAATTACTTACCTCTTCTGTTACTTCGCATTTACATACAACTGCTGTGATAAACAAGTCCGACTGATTGAATGTAGTTCCAGTATGGTTAGCAATATTATTAGGTGCAGTACAGTTTACAATGATGGGAAAGCAGATCACCTTGAAGAAAATATGGTCACAGACAAGAATTTTAAAATATGCTGTCACAAGTCATGTGTTTCTTCATATACGTCAAGCACACTGGTGGAACAGTTAGAAAATGCACTAAGAATTTCAAGTGTCTATTACAAAGGCGTCTCTCCTCACAAGATGTGTACCTGGTATTTGTTCGATGTTATGGCTACAGCATCAAAGCCACAGCCAGGACATCTAAGACAAAGGATGCAAGTAGAGTTCATAAACTGGGTCTGGATACAGCATTAACGCCACACAAGGTGGTTCTGGGTGCTGCAGAGAACAAGGTCCAACTGATAGGTTTCATTTGCTTGGAACTGAGCAGTGATTCTGAATACAACAACAAGAACCTTCAAAGCAATTGAGATCAGTAATGGTGGTGTGGTGATACATAGGCATGACATGGATACTACCCATGAAGAAGTTGATGTTATCATCATAAAACAACTTCTCTTTTCTTCGGGACTCCCCACAAAGAATTGCTGAAATCTCAGATGAGACAGATGTTTCTCTCCGATTGCTGTATTACTACTTGACAGAAAATATCACTACAACCGATAATCATGGAATCACCGATCAAAGACAGAGCTTACATTTACATAAAGGAGACAGTTTACAGGCATGAAGGAATAATAGAGAATATGCTTGGGGCTCATGTGTTGTCTGGCATCTAGTTATGATACTTGGAAAGATGCTGCGATAAAAGCATTGCGATCTGCGTTGTCGATGTCACTTCTTGGCGACACTCATGCATCAGTGTCAGATGTGGTGAAACAAGCCACGAAATTCATGGTTGCATGTCACGGTGCTCAACACTGTGACAGCATGTCAGAGGCTCGTGTTACTCTTTGGTCATCAAAGCTTTGCAAGGGAATTACAAAGACACTCTCCCACCTACGAATGAATCCTTTGCAAAGAATGTCAAGATACCAAGCATGCATTTGGAAACCAGTGAAGGACCCACATCCCCCTAGCAAGGACGCTGAAAGTTTTGGATGGATAATGGGTAATGCAAACAAGTCCTTAGAGCTTGTAACAGTGCCTCCAAACGTCCCTCTGGCACCAGGCAGTGTAATAAAGTTACTGCAATGCAGCTGCAAAAGTGAAGATGCACCATGCTAGACACTGCTGTGGCTGCAGAGCAGCCGATTTGTCACGCACAGTTTTCTGCAGTTGCAGTAGCACTTCACAGGAGAACTTTTTTTTCTTTTTCAATATCTAGGCCTAATTAAGACATGTTATTTAGGTTTGGTACAGCTTTATGGATGTACAGTTTAGTCATATATAAGTAGAATTTCACTGCCGTGTTGGTTATAAGTTTGGTATTTCCATGGTGTTTCGATATTTGTAAATTGTTGATTAATGTTCATTTTAAGCTCTATAGGTGCTTAATATGCATCTTGTGGTATATACCAATAAATTTTTCCTGTTTTGAAATGGATGAAAATGATTTACCTTAATACTTCATTAGAATTTAGATTTGATATGGTCGATTTTTTTTTTCAAATAGTCATTTCTAAGATCATTTATGGACCCATCTTAATTGTCTACATTATCGTGCGCAACATTTGGTTGCAAATGCTTCTCACAAGGTTTTGGTACACTATTATCACCAAAATATGGAAACTTACACAATTCAGTTGTGTATTATTTTGTGAGTGCAACTTGTTTCTAATGCAACGGCCATCTCGGACGCCATCTTGAAATATGCAAAATGCTCAAAGGTGACAAGAGGACACCTAGCAGATTCTAAATCTACACATTCTTAGCTTTCAAGTGACACCAAGATCAAAATTATAGACAACATTTGAAGGTTCATCCAAGTACCTGCTGGATTAAGAGTATGTATGATGAGGGCGCTAAGACTGCAGTGCATGTGGATGGTGAACTGAAGAATTTTTCTCTCTGAATGTTGGTGTCTCCATGGTTGTTTAATCCGTTTATGGATGGAGTAAAAACAGTGATACAAGGTAAAGTAGTGGATGCTGGAACGGCCCTTATGAGAGAGAGCGGCGTTTGGAAACTTCTTGTTCTACTGTTTGCTGATGATACTATATTGTTAAGTGAAGAAGAAGGGGAACAACAAGGCTTGGTGAATGAGTCTGGGAGAGTGTGTAAGAAAGAGAATCTAAAGGTGAATGTGGGGAAGAGTAATGTTGTTGTCTTCGAGATCAGTGACATAACTGAATGCACATTGAGGTTGGACGGTGAGGAAACTGAAAGTGTGAGTTCATTTTAGTGTGAAGTGTAAGGAAGGAAGTTAAGAGGATGAAGTGTTTGAAAGGGTGCAACAGGGAAGACAGGTTGCTGGTTCTTAGAAAACAGTGGAAAGGAATAGGGAGGTGAGGATGGAAGTAAAGAGGATATCGCATGCCAATATTGTGATACCAACTTCAGCGTACAGAAGTGACGCTTGGACCTTGTTGGAAGGACACAAATCAAGCGTGAGAGCAGTGGAAATGAGTGATTTGAGAGGAGCATATAAAGCTACATGGAGAGAGACTGGCATGTGAAGAAGTGAAGGAGCTTTGTGGTGTGGATGTGGATGTGACAGAAATCGTTAGGAGAAATACACTGACTTGGTTTGGCCATGTGGAGAGGAGGGATAGCGAGACACTAATGGGAAGAGTGTATGTGAGAAAAGTGGAGGATGGAGAAGGAGGGGGAGACAGAGGATAAGATAGATAGATACAGAGAGAGAGAGAGAGAGAGAGAGAGAGAGGGAGAGAGGGGGGGGTGAGCTGCAGGGAGGGTAGCGAAATGGCAAGTTGACAGGGCGACATGGAGGTGATTGGTTGTGGCCACCCCTTGCGGGATTGAGGCATCTATCTATTGACAGATAGTTAGATAAAGCCAACAACTGTGCAGTAGAGTGGTCCTTAATTTTCAACTTGAAAAATTTGCTTCAGCTGCTGCGGGACTTCGTTCCTATTGATTAAAAAAAATTGTGTATGCAAATATTCATGCGTATTAGTTAATTTTAGCTGGTACCGTATCATGTTCAAAGTTATACTATTATGGCGTAATGTTAATATGCCACTGGGTTACCTACTGTAGGTCCCTCTCTTTGCAGAGTATTAGCCCCTCACTGGGGGCGGTATCATGGGAACCCAACTCCAACTCATTGTTGCCTACTTTTATGGATTGTAATTGCTGCCAGCTGTAGCCCTGTTCACATCTGGATACACTTACCTGTGCTGCTCAACGACCTGGAGAAGAAACTACCGTTGATCTTCGTTCTTGATCAACACTGGATTAAACTCCTGAATCAGTGCCACCCCTCGTTCAGCAAAGTCATTTGTTATCTGTAGCCCCTGGACGATGAACTCAGCTTCCTTGTAATTCTCACAACTTTCCCATGTGGATGGAGTGAGTTATAGGAATGAACGAGGAAGGCCAAGCAGTGTGAGGATCTTGGTGCTACTGGTCACAAAAACTGAATTGTTTTCTGATTCAGTGCTGTCGCCTCTGGTTCAACTTTTTTTTGTTTTTTAATGAAAGGAAAAAGGAACCAAAGGCCAGGAGCCCGCAAACCATTCCTTTCATAAAAAAACAAAAACAATACAAAAGAGAGCCAAATTCAAGATCCGTTCATTTCGAGATGCCTGGACACACAGCATTTGAAGACTGGAGAGAAGTAGGAAATACAGACAGAGAGAGACAGTTCCTGAGTTGACCTGTTGCATAAATGAAGGACAGGGAGTAACGGTTAACTCTTGCATTAGAGAGTTGGACAGAAAAGGGATAAGAGATTGTTGCTAGATGGCTGCTACACGCCCGTCGTAGAGGTGGAGGGATGCAAGCAGACAGTTCAGAGGAGTAGTAACCATTGAAGTAGCGATAGAAAAGAGATAAAAGATGCAACAGTGTGGCAAAGAGATAGAGGTTGAAAGGAGCCAGTAAGAGGAGGAGAGTTGATGAGATGCAAAGGCTTTTTGATTCCACCCTTTTGAGGAAAGCTGTATGTGGGGAGCCTCCCCACACATGAGAGTTGTACTCTACAGAGGGGCGGATAAAACCCGTGTATAAAGTCAACAACTGTACAGGGGTAAAGATGGAACGGAGTCGGCTTAGCACACCTAATTTCTTGGAAGCAGATTTTACAAAAGATGAAATATGATCTTTCCAAGACAAGTCCCTAGTGAATGAAACCCCAAGCATGTTCAAGGATGATGGCAGATTAAGCTGAATATTATTAAACATTAATGGGTACTCCTGTGGAAGATTTTGTCGGGTTGATAGGTGTAAGAACTGAGTCTTTGATGCATTAAAAACAACCATATTATTTTTACCCCAGTCAGAGATACGAGCCAAGTTAGACATTAGGTGTGTCATAGCCTCATCCCTTGTTTGTTGAAGTAACTGCCGAGATGGACGTTGCAGGAACCGAATGGAAAGGTGAAGGGTGGAGTCACCAGCATACGAGTGGATAGGGTTAAATATACGGCTTAGAAGATCATTGATGAATAAGAGGAAGAGAGTTGGTGATAGGACAGAACCCTGAGGAACACCACTGTTGATAGATCTAGGAGAAGAACAATGGCCGTGTACAACAGCGGCTACAGAACAACCAGAAAGGAAGCTATAGATGAAGGCACAGATAGAATGATAGAAACCATAAGAGGCAGTTTGGAAATTAAAGATTTATGTCACACTCAATCGAAAGCCTTTGAGATGTCAAGTGCAATGGCAAAGCTTTCGCCGAAGTCCCAAAAGGAGGATGACTAGCAGTCTGAAAGGTAGGTGAGAAGATCGCCAGTGGAGCGTCCCTGACGGAACACATACTGACGATCAGAAAGAAGGTTGTGATAGGAAAGATGCTTTTAAATTTTTCTATTAAGAATTGACTCAAAAACCTTTGAGATACAGAATGTTAAAGCAATTGGAGGGTTGGGAATGGTCACTCTTCTTTGGGACTGACTGAATGAGAGCAAACTTCCAGCAAGAAGGAAAGGTACTGTACAAGTTGATAGACAAAGGCGAAAGAGTTTTCTTAGGCAGGGTGTAAGCACAGAAGTACAGTTCTTTAGGACAATAGGATGGACTCCATCAGGCCCATATGCCTTGTTAGTATTGAGGCCAGTGATGGCAGAAAGTACATCAGCTGAAGAAATTTTAATGTCAGCCATGAGGAAGTCTGAGGGGGGAAATGATGGAGGAACAGCTCCGGAATCGTCTAAGGTGGAATTGGAGGAGAAAGTCAGTGCAAAGAGATCTGCTCTATCAGTAGAGGAAATAGGTACAGAACCATCAGAGTAGAAAAGAGGAGGGAAAGATGATGAGGTAAAGTTGTTAGAAAGGTTTTTGGCAAGGTGCCAAAAGGAGCGGGAAGAATTCGAGTTGGAGAGTTGACAGCATTTAGTATGGATGAAAATATTTTTAGCAGAGCGAAGAACAGACTTAGCACAATTCCGGACAGAAATATAAAAAAAATGTGATTCAGGGGTGGGTTGCATCCGGTACCTTTTATAGGCCCTCTCTTTGTGGCGGACATCATTAGAACAAGTGCGATTAAACCAAGGCTTTCTTGCATTAGTCAATGGATATGAGAAGGGAGTGTATGCTTCCATGCCCAAGAGAATAACCTACATAATGCGCAAGGCTCACTCAGATGGCTCATGGCCATGGATGCCATAATCATTCCATGGAAAATCAAAGAAGTACTGCCTGAGGGCCTCTCAATCTGCAGCTCCAAAGTGCCACAGTCGACATTCCTTTGGAGGGTCCACAGGCCGTACCGAAGCGACAGGACAGGTTAAGATAATAAGGTTGTGATCGGATCGGAGGAGCCCAATGGAGAAGAAAGATTAACGGTGCAAGAAGAAGGATTAGTTGCAAGGAAAAGGTCAAGTATGTTGGAGTTCTCTCCAAGGCGGTCAGAGATATGGGTAGGGTTCTGTACAATCTGCACTAGGTCATTAAGGATGGAAAAGATGTAGGCTTGTTCACGAGGTGGATCAGTGAAAGGACAGGAGAGCCAAAGGTGGTGGTGAGCACTGGAATCTCCTAGAATGGAGATTTCATAGAAAGGAGAAATGGATAGAATGTGTTCCATCATAGAAGTAAGATAGTCGAAGAATTTTGCATAGTAGAATTAGGGGATAAGTAAACAGTGCAGATATATTTAGTCAGAGAATGACCGGAAAGCCGAAGCCAGAGTGTAGAGAATTCAGAAGAATCGAGTTCAGGAACACGAGAGCAAGATAAGTTGTTGTGTATATATACACAACAGCCACCTTTGGCTTTGAAATGAGTTGTTCACTCTGTTCTCATAATTATTCTTTGATTTCTTTCTGTCCTTTATTTGGTGCCTGTAATAATATTATTCTTTGAGTTTTTCCCATAGGCTTTTCCACCTCCTTATATAGCCTTGCATTACACAACACTCTAAATTATTTAGCATACAAACTGAAGTAAAATGACATAGTGTAACAAACAATCAAGTAAATAAACATTATAGTGAAAAAGGAGCATGAAAAATAATGCACAACTTACAAAATACATCTGCTCACAATTAGCAGGCTAACTGGCAACTTTTGTTTTGTTTTTTTGCTTTATGGCCATTGCCCACAGTGAGGGGCATTAGGCCAAATAATATTCTGGATGGCAACAACATGGCAGCTCAGCACCAGCACTGCACAAGACAGCCGTTCTAAGAGGCCAAACGCGAAGGCAACGTATGATAAAAGGCTCTTATATCAGCCACACTCACCTCCTCCCCCCTGACAAACAATATTGGCCAAATATCCTCACCCAGGTAGGCAGCCTGGGGAAGATCATAGAGGTTGGAGTAGATCTTGGCTCCGAAGTGGTACGACCATGTGTGAGCATGGAGGGCCAGGATGTGTCGGTAGGAGGATACGTCTAGCCGATCCATGTGGTCCATGATAGGAGGGCTAGATGGGTTGCCCTCCACTACCAGAGGAGGGGAAGACTCATTGACCTCCTCCTCGGCCGAGGAGCCAGTCGACACATCCTCGGCCATGAAGATGGAGTCAAAAGAGTCCTTCCCCTCCTCGGTCACTGACAGTGGTTGGTGGATATCGGTGGTAGTCTGAACATTGGCCAAGTCCGGACTGGGGTCAGAGATTGATTTTACAGTCTGTCGGTTGAGGGGAGCATCCAGCCTCAGCCTCTTCCATGGTGTTGTGTGGGGGACAGAAGGTAGCGGCTGCCAGGCCCGATGCTCCTCACGGTAAGGAACAGAGCGAACATTGTGGTCAAAGCACTCGGGGATGACAAGGAGAGGCAGCCCATTCTCCTCAAAGATATTGGGGAAAGGAACACGTAAAGACCCCTTGTCACCCCCCACAAAAAGCCTTTGCCATCGCGATGCACATCTCCAAGATTGTGCTTATCTCCCCAGAATTCCCAGGATCCCTGGCCTAGCGTCCTCAGGCTGTGAGACGCCGCCGTGCATAGGTAGAATCCTGCACGGCCACGCCTCCTGGTTCTGTAACATCCCGAGCCTCAGGACCCCTGGAAGTCCCAAGGAGACAAAACTCCACCAGTTCACCTTCCCCGAGGGAACACTGGAGATGCCGAGGTTTTGGTGCAACGACAGCCTGACAGTGAACGAAAACATCCTTGCCAGTATCCTGGAACTTGATGAAACCATATGCCGCCCTGACTTTGATCCAAACCACAGTTCATTTTATTTTCTCGGCTGCTGGAGACCAAGGTCTGCTATTTGTCCTCCCTCAGTGGGTAGCAGACAGTAGCCGGAAATACGTTCTTCATTGTTCCTCCTCCGATTCTCCCTCACTGGCGACTTTGACAAGTAACCGAATAATACGAAAAATTCTGAGAACTTTCCAGTATTTCCTAACTAGCAAATCCCGCTACTCAACAATATACCATATATATATATATATATATATTGTTACGGTCTGGCCTGGATGATTCGGGAATAGCTATTTCCTGAAACCCTGAGAACGACGCCGAAACTTTGAACCCCAGGAAGTGTATTTTCGTCCCTTTCTTCACCATCTGCTGCCTCGAAGCTTCATTAATTATCAGCGCACAGAATATTGGCTGAGGCCTCGACTCCATGGAGACGGAATTTTTATGAATCCCCTGTCCGAGGTTACCTAGGCTGGGAAAACCTTAGGCTTTTGGAGTTGACTCAGATCCACTGCCGGGGTTAGGTCACTCCACCTGTGTAATCCATCTCCAGCCTGGTGTTTAGGAATCTTTTGTCTACCAATAGAGGTTTGATAGATAAGAGAGAAGTGTGTTGCTGTGGATAACTTGTACTGGTAATGTATAACGGTTGGAGACAATTATTGTAACTGTAATTGTTAAGCATTTGTCTCCTTTTGGTCGGCTGTGGGTGGTAATTTTATTTTATACTGTATTTCATAAGCTCGGAATTATAGTGAACCAGAATTCATACTGCAGTTCCAATTTCTTTATCTTTAATTTTTTTTCTCTTCAGCTTTAAGTGAAAGCCATGACTGTAATATTTTAGGTTAATATTTTAATGGCTTTTGTATATTAAGTGGGTTTGGGGTTTTCATAATATCTCATCTTTAAGTATGGTAGATGGCGTAAATTTCTTTTTGTTATTAAAGAAAGTTAAATATTTATATTCTTTCCCCTGAACCTCTTAAAAATTACCTGTTCTAGTGAACGCCAAAATTGAGGTGGTTCATTCTTTTGCTTATGGCCAACGCGGTCGGATGGTTATAAGGATGGAAAGTAAAGCTTAGAGTCGTAGCAAATGGCGATCTTTGCCTGGATTGTTTACGAACCTGTATTAATTCATTTACCACTTTACTTTTTATACTGAGGCTTTTCTGGTACTCTATGACTCTATTCTCTTTTTAGGGAGTGTCGTACTGCTCACTATACGGTAGAATGACCTAAGATTGTATTGTATATTTAATTGCTTTTAATGTGATGAGTGTTTGCTTTGGTTATCTTCTTTCTTTGGCAAACTGGCTTAAAATGGCATTCCTGATCTTACTGGTTTGTGCTGGTTTTGCTACAGATAGTTGGTAATAGCTGTAGTAAACTGTTAATAGTAGTGGAACACCAGGTTTAAAGAGTGCACAGGTAATCAGAATTCAAACTTCCCTCCTCCCATTTCTGTCGTGGCAAGACTTCATCTGTTTGGATTCTACTTGTGTAGGAGATTCATCCGGACCCAAATTATCCCATACCCCTATACACTTATGAGACGAGGTGCAACACCTTGCTCTACTGTCTTCGTCTTAACTGTATTTCCGGCATCCTTTGGCAGTTAAAGGATTGAAGACCTCTATTTTACTGTCTACCTTTGCTATAAAACGCATTCTAGGAGACCAACAATCACCTAATTGAGGGATTGTTCTAGTGGTTGAATAGTGTTCAGAATTGGTAAAACAAAAGATTGGGGACTTTTGTTTTGTCCCCTCTGCCGTTAGTCTAAATTAATCTCACACTTTTGGATTCACCGACCGGATGTTTCCCTAGCCCTCTCTGAACAAGATTTAATCACTGTTACCCATTCGGATTGCCATTTTATCTGGTCACTGCTTAGAGAGTTATTGGGTGTAGTTTCTTGAGCAGCAGAATGGTAATCTCCTTTTAATATACACTACCTGTATGGTATAATCATGTCGGGACAATTTGATGTAAAAGACTTTTGTCAAGTGCCTTCACTTAATAAATTAAAAGATGCCACAATCCGAAAGGATGACTGGAGGTATATAGCGACACATTTTGATGTGGAAGTAGGTTCAAATGTTACTAAGGAAGTGCTGAAGAATATAGTTCTAGAACATCTAGTCACACATCAACTTATAGAATCAGAGACCATTGAGATTTTGACTCCTATGAGCTATGCTCCAGTAAGTAGAGAAGGGGACGATCCACCTCCTCCCTTGGAAAAGTGGTCACCCGAAAAGTTAGCCTGGGAGAAAGAGAAATATCAAGAGAAACTTAAATTAGAACAAGAAAGGCTAAAGCAAGAAGGTGAAAAATTCAGATTAGAACAAGAAAGGCTAAAACAAGAAGGGGAAATGATGTTCAGATTAGAACAAGAAAAGATTTGCTTAGAAAAAGAAAGGCTAGAACTGGAAAAGTATAAACTAGAGGTAGGAAGTAATCAAGCAGCAAAAGAAACCACTTTCCAACCACATAAACACATATCTCTCGTGCCTAACTTCAAAGAAGATAGTCCAGATGACTTTTTCCGGGAGTTTGAACGTACTGCTAAACATATTAAGTGGCCTGAAGGAGAATGGACTTGACTTATAGGACCAAAGTTGACGGGTAAAACGGGGACAGTTTATGCTTCCTTGGAAAATGTGGAGGACTATGAATCTGTTAAGCAAACTATACTTGATGCTTATTCCATTACCGCAGAGAGCCATCGCAGGAATTTCAGGAATTACTTAAAACCTGTGCATAGTACCTATGTGGAATTTGCTGATGAGAAGAGTAGACTTTATGATAAATGGACAAATAGCTCAAATGTCTCAACATTTGAGCAACTTCGTAATTTAATGATAATGGAGGAATTTAAACGGAGATTGCCATTCATTGTTGTGGAATACTTGAATGATAAAGGTGAGGAGGATTTGAGTAAAGCAGCCCGGTTAGTCGACCGTTATGCAGTTATCCACAGATCACATGGGGCTGGAGTTGGAAAGCGGAGTAGTCCTGCCCATGTTAAATCCTCCTCTAGGGTTAGTTTTGGGACCTTGGATGGTACGGCTAGTGATAAGCTCTTCTGTAGATACTGTAAACAAACAGATCACACCATAGAAAGATGGCCACATCCCAACTGTAGAGCATCCTCTCCTCCTCAGAATCGGCGGAATCCTCCTCACAAAAAGTCCCAACTCACGACACAAAGCTTAACTCAACAAACATCTCAAAATAGATCTCGAGTAACTTCTAACACGGTTCAAAATCCTAGACCTTTGACAAACCTTGCCACATCTTGTGACAAGGTTGACCCCTTTAAAGGCTTCATATCTAAAGGGATGATTGCCCTACAGTCAGACTGTGAATCTCATCCCATAACCATCCTTAGAGACACAGGAGCTGCTCAGACTATCCTGTGCTCTCGGAGTCTCCCTGGTGTAGAGAAAAATTTCACTGGGGAGAAGGTGCTTTTGCAAGATTTCTCTGGTAGGCCTTCTGTGATATTGGCTGAGGTTTTCCTGGACTGTGATTTGGTAAAGGGAAATGTCAAGGTAGGACTTGCTCATAATGACTTACCAGTTGCTGGGGTGGATTTAATTCTGGGTAATGACTCGGCAGGTACGTTAGTGGTCCCTAACTTAACTGTAGTGGATAAACCGATGGAAGAGAGTCCTAGTCTCCTATACCTACCACAGAGCAACTACATGCTAAACTCATTTCCAGGGAAAACCTGGTCACAGCCCAGGAAAATGACTTCTCTTTGGCCTCTTGCAGACATTTGGCTTCAGATAACAGAGAGGCTTGTAAAATACCTGGTTTTTATTATAAAGATGGGGTACTGATGAGACTGTATCGTCCTCCTGAATTGAAACATCTAGATACATGGTCTGAAATTCATCAGGTTGTTGTACCACCCTCTGTTAGGAAGTCTCTGATGGAGTTGGCCCATAATGGGTTGTCAGGCCACCTGGGAATCCTGAAAACTTACAAGAAACTCTTACAACACTACTACTGGCCGGGTATAAAACCAGATGTTAGGCAATTTGTAAAATCATGCCATACATGTCAGATAGTAGGAAAACCTAACCAGGACATACCTCCTGCACCCTTGAAACCAATACCAGTAGTGTCGGAACCTTTTGAAAAAATCATTATAGACTGTGAACGTCCTTTGCCAAAAACAAAGAAAGGAAATGTGTATCTTCTGACAATAATGTGTGCAGCTACTCGTTATCCTGAGGCCTACCCACTCAAAAACTAATGCCAAAAACATAGTGAAGTGTTTGTTGCATCTTTTTACCTCTGTAGGGATTCCCAGGGAAATACAATGTGATCGTGGGACAAACTTCACTAGTGACTTATTCAGACAGGTCCTTAAAGAACTAGGTACAGATCAATAGTTGTCCTCGCCTTACCACCCAATGTCCCAGGGTTGCCTGGAACGCTTCCATCAAACATTCAAATCCATGTTGAAGAAATATTGTTTTGAGACCCAGACAGATTGGGATGAGAACATAGATATGCTGCTCTTTGCCATCCGGGAATCCCCTCAGGAATCTTTGGGTTACTCTAATTTCGAGTTACTCTATGGTAGAGAAATCAGGGGCCCCTTGAAAGTTTTGAAAGATGAATGGTTTAAAGATAATCCACAAACCAAACTATCTGTCTCTCAGTACATAACCAATCTTAAAACCAAACTAGCTCAAGTGAGAAAGATAGTTAAACAAAACCTTCAAAAGGCTCAGTGTAAAATGCAAGCTAGATATGATAAGAAATCAAAGTATCGAACTTTTTCCCCGGGAGACAAAGTTCTTCTGTTTCTTCCAGTACCAGGTAACCCATTGAAAAGCAAATATTCTGGGCCTTACTTGATTTCTGAAAAACTGTCAGACCACAATTATGTGGTGTGTACCCCAGATCGACGTAAAGAAACTAAGTTAGTTCACATAAACTTGCTTAAACCCTATGTTGAAAGGCCACTAGAGGAGGACGCGGCATGCTCTGTTTTAATTTGTAACAAGACTATGACAAAACCACTGGAACAGTCAGTTGTCACTTCAGACTCAACTAATCAAGAAAATCTATGTAATGTACCAGAGACTGAAGTCATTGATATTCCTTCTCCTAAGCTAAATCCTATAAACAGTCAAATATTAGGAGATATTGATAATAATCTTTCATACTTGCCTTCCCCTCAAAAGGATGATATAAAGTCTGTCTTGTTAGAATTTCCTGAAGTGACTTTCGATTTTCCAGGTTATTGTAACCTTCTACTTCATGACATAACTCTGATACCTGAATGTGGTTCCCCAATTAGACAACCGGCTTACAAGATTAATCCCATCAAGTGTAACTCTATGAGGAAAGAGGTAGACTTTTTATTGAAGCATGACTTGGCGGAACCTAGTAATTCTCCTTGGGCTTCACCCTGTTTGTTAGTCCCTAAGCCTGATGGTAGTAGTAGATTTTGTACAGACTACCGGAAAGTTAACAAGGTGACTGTCCCAGATTCATACCCTCTCCCTTTAATTGATGATCTGATAGACGCAGTAGGTCAGTCTGAATATAGCACTACCATTGATCTACAGAAGGGATACTATCAGATTGGAATAACTGAGAGAGCCAAATCTATTTCTGCATTCATCACTCCTTTTGGTCTGTTTCAATATAAAGTTATGCCATTTGGTATGATTAATGCCCCTGCCACCTTCCAGAGAGCCATTAATTATACCATACAAGATCTTGATGGTACTGCTTCCTGCTTAGACGATCTTGTTGTAATTTCAAACAGTTGGGAGGACCATATATCCAGACTTCGTGCCCTTCTGATGCGTTTGAGGGATGTGGGCTTCACCATCAACCTGCCCAAGTCTACTTTTGGAAGAGCAACGGTCATCTACCTGGGCCATGTGGTGGGACGAGGACAAGCTAAACCAAAGGATGCAAATGTAGAAGCCATTCTCTCCTTCCCTACACCTACCAATAGGAAAGCACTCATGCGGTTTTTGGGCATGGCAGGGTTTTATAGAAGATTCTGCAGTAACTTTTCTCTCGTTGCAGCACCTCTTAACGATGTAACTAGCCCCAAAGTTCCTTTTGTCTGGACCCCTGCCTGTGATACTGCTTTTAAAAAAACTTAAAATGCTCCTCTCATCCGACCCAGTCCTTAGAACCCCCGATCACACTAAACCATTCTATTTGCAAACTGATGCTAGTGATTCTGGAGTTGGAGTTGTTCTGCTCCAAAAGAGTTCTGAAAATCTATTTCTTCCAGTGTCCTACTTTTCATCAAAATTAAAGAAACACCAAAGAAAATATTCCATCATAGAGAAGGAAGCCCTGGGTTTAGTAATGGCATTTAAAAAGTATGAGTGCTACCTATATCAACATCCTTTTAAGATAACTGTTTACAGTGATCACAACCCCCTCGTCTTCCTCCAGCGTATGCGGAATAATAATCCACGCATCCTTAGGTGGGCCCTGCAAGTGCAGCAGTACAACCTGGAACTGTTGCACATCCGAGGAGTGGACAACACCATTGCAGATGCTCTCTCAAGAGATCCCTCATCATCCAGTCCTGTGTCATCCTTTGTAAGGGCTTCGGATGACTTGGATGGGGGGGTGTTACAGTCTGGCCTGGATGATTCGGGAATAGCTATTTCCTGAAACCCTGAGAACGACGCCGAAACTTTGAACCCCAGGAAGTGTATTTTCGTCCCTTTCTTCACCATCTGCTGCCTCGAAGCTTCATTAATTATCAGCGCACAGAATATTGGCTGAGGCCTCGACTCCATGGAGACTGAATTTTTATGAATCCCCTGTCCGAGGTTACCTAGGCTGGGAAAACCTTAGGCTTTTGGAGTTGACTCAGATCCACTGCCGGGGTTAGGTCACTCCACCTGTGTAATCCATCTCCAGCCTGGTGTTTAGGAATCTTTTGTCTACCAATAGAGGTTTGATAGATAAGAGAGAAGTGTGTTGCTGTGGATAACTTGTACTGGTAAGGTATAACGGTTGGAGACAATTATTGTAACTGTAATTGTTAAGCATTTGTCTCCTTTTGGTCGGCTGTGGGTGGTAATTATATTTTATACTGTATTTCATAAGCTCGGAATTATAGTGAACCAGAATTCATACTGCAGTTCCAATTTCTTTATCTTTAATTTTTTTTTCTCTTCAGCTTTAAGTGAAAGCCATGACTGTAATATTTTAGGTTAATATTTTAATGGCTTTTGTATATTAAGTGGGTTTGGGGTTTTCATAATATCTCATCTTTAAGTATGGTAGATGGCGTAAATTTCTTTTTGTTATTAAAGAAAGTTAAATATTTATATTCTTTCCCCTGAACCTCTTAAAAATTACCTGTTCTAGTGAACGCCAAAATTGAGGTGGTTCATTCTTTTCCTTATGACTCTGGGGCAACGCGGTCAGATGGTAATAAGGATGGAAAGTAAAGCTTAGAGTCGTAGCAATATATTTAATATATATATATATATATATACCTCTATATATATATATATAAATATATATATATAAATATATATATATAAATATATATATATATATATATATATATATATATAAATATACCTATATATATAAATATATATATATATAAACTTCTTTATATATATATATAAATATATATATATATAAATAAATATCAATATATAAATATATATATATATATAAATATATATATATATATAAATATATATATATATCTAATTCTATATATATATATAAATATATATCCATATAAATATATATATATATAAATATATATCTTTATATATATATCAATATATATATCTTTCTATATATATATATATATATAAATATATATATATATAAATATATATATATAAATATATATATATATATCAATATATATATATATAAATATATATATATATAAATATATATATATAAATATATATATATAAATATATATATATATAAATATATATATATATAAATATATATATATA